>NC_053444.1:25640609-25662205 GCF_007990345.1 Gossypium hirsutum
TTCAGTGAATATATAGTTGAGAAATCCCACGAATGCTTGACCTTATCAGTAGCGGTTTAGCTAAATCTAGTGGACCATCGATAATAAACCCCTTCTATAGTTAGCCATATGAGATAATCCACGCAACATTTTAGTTCCCAAATAACCCTAGTAGACTTCCCATTACTTTGATAATACATAATAGACTTCTAGTACAGATAGTCCCTATGGACGTCCACGAGATAGTCCATGGCAGACTTCCCTTTACTTTGATAATACCTGACAGACTCTAGTATAAATAGTCCCAACGAATGTCCACAGATAGTCAATGGAAAACTTCCCTAATATGATAATCTTACAAATATTTCAATCTACTATATAGTCCCTTTGGTCATTCCCACCTAAAATAGATTTTGACAGAATTTCAAGTCATTTGTAATCCTCATGGAGATCCTTGTCTTTGACTAATCTCTTACTGACTTTACCAAATAAGATAGTCCCAATAGATCTTCTATGTAAGATAGTCCTTTCTAGCAGATCCTGACTGGTAGATACCTAGTTATAAAATACCAGTAAGGGAAAAGCCTCCTCCATACATATCGTAACCGAACTTTATATATTTTCTTGCTTCATATCTTGGCGGAGCGTAATTGCACAAATTCACCAATGTTCCATATTACCATAATTACTCTGTCAATTTTCTTGATGGTGTCCTGGGGACTTCATAATCACGTGAATTATATTGTGATTCTCCTATTTATGAATGTTTACTGTCCTGATAACTTGACCTGTTGCATAGCCTAGATATGGTCTTCACTATATGATGACATAACCCAACAATGATCTTACATTTTATGATTCATAGCCAGCTATGGTCTACTCCATTATAGTTAAAGCCTTTGATCAGTGCTATGGCCATGTTATGGTCTTATACCTCGTTTCCGTTGCCACCCATCTATTCTTTTTAAATCCTCTTTATTAATTCGAACACCAAATTGTTCACCTGCAAGACCGATTTCGTCTATCTCGGTTGCAAAACATGCCAATTTAGTTTATGAAAAGCTAACGAAAATTCTATTTCCCTATCCATATCCCTTTCCTCCACGAGTTAATTCCTACCAACTAATTCTTAATACTTTTCCTCTGTACTCCAAATTCATGAACACGCATAACACACAACTATACGTTCAAAATATAAGATGAGTATGTCATTTCCATTTCACAATACAAACATAACATTTTCTTAGAAAACATAGTTTCACACGCATAACACACAACAATACGTTCAAAATATAAATGCAGTATGTCATACCATTCACAGATACAAACATAAATTTTCTAGAAAACATAGTTCCTCCTTCATGTAATTAACTACCAACGCATGCATAACATATCAATAAACAAGAATCCTATATAATTACTGAACTCAACATAGATTCACATCAATCAACTATATCCATACCAAAACAAATGATGATTATGGAAACTCACTTGATGCTTCTCTCTACATTGCTAGTTGCTTTTCCAAATGCCAAAACCCATTTATCTAGTAGCTATGTATGACAACCAAAAACACAGATTAAATTGAAGCATTTATGCTTTAAAAACCAAAACCAAGACTATCAACATTCTTTCAGAAGTTGTAGAAATTTATATTTCCTTTTGTCAAATCCACAAGCACATGAGATTAAGAGCTTATCAGTTCACTGAATTCTCTATTTTTTTGACTCAAATCCCATGTTATCACTCCATGCAACTTTCTTAGCTTTCTCTTCTTTAGTGTAATCGAAAATTCGAAGAAAAGAAGAAAATGAAATGGAACAAAACGAAGAATGAGAAAATCCCCCATTGCAAACAACCTTATCACTAATATATAACCACTACATGCTTAATCACAAACTCCCATAATGTAATACCCGAACCTAACCTAGAAGTTTCGACCGAATCCAGAGGTCACATTGACCATAAAATGGCTCAAACGAAACACAATTTTTAATACAAAAAAACATCGTTGTAGCTAGAGATCTGTCATTTGATTGTGATTTAAAATTCAAAAATTTGACATTTCAAAATTGGAACGTTTAAAACTCACGGTCTCAAAAATTCATATTATTTCCATTTTCATAAAAACCACATGTAAACTTCCAAATTTAGGTTCAGTATAAAATCTGTAGTTCTAAACTCCAATTCAAATAAACTTTACGATAGTCTAAATAAAATTATACCAAATTTCATATAAATTATTCACAGCCCAATAATAGTTGACTTATTAAAAATAGAGAAAAAACTTTATTAATAATTCAAACTTATCAATTCGATACCTCTGGCTGTCGAGTCCAACTTCAAAACTCAAAAATTGCCTGAGAGAGAAAACTAATGGAATGAGCTACATGAGCTCATGTAAATCTGAAACAAAAACAAAGACAAAAGATAAATAAACTAAATAAAAATTAAATAAATAAATAATACAGTCAACATATGGAAAAATTTACATAGAAACAAATTCTAGTCACACACGTTACTCAACACCTCAGTTTATACAACTCATTTCACAAGTAATCTAAATTCGTATACATTTTTCATAAGTTCATACAAATAATATGTACTTAGGTATAGAGAAATGCAACATACATAAACCCACCCACCCAACCAACACCACTTCATTCACCTTACACACCAATTAAGGCTACGGTAGGCCATCCACCTTACATACACAAAGGACCATGGTTGGTCCATCCACCTTACACACAAGAATTGTGGAAATAAGCACTCGAATAAAAATATGCAATTGAGTGACATATATATAATGCGATAAAACTGTTGGAACAAAATATTATAGTTAAACTGTCAATTCGAATTCCTTCTCTTCAAACATAACCCAATCCTAAATATAGACACAATAGACTATAGAAACACATAAGCTCATTTTCTAATTTCCTTAGTCATTATCCATATGACAAGCAGCTTAAAATAGTTTTATAATAACAACACAACAATGTACATACCCAAATATCAAGCAACACATTTAAGCATTTAAGCATATGAATAGTTAAATCAAAGAACTTGCATACAAACTAAAATATACAGTAATACTCTCTTATTACTCCTCGATCAGTATAGTATTCAAACACGCTTATAGAGGTTAATGAGAATTGGATTCCACAGGAATCAAAATGAGTCAGAAAACAAACAAAAATCAAAACTACAAAATAGAGCCACACAACCTTGTGCCATGTTGTGTGGAAGGATCCATACCATGTGAGGGGTCTAACAGCATGTGAAAGAGTGACATGCTCGTGTGACAAAGGAAGAAGGTCGTGTGACTAAGACAGACGCCTGTGTGATTGAATTACATGGTCATGTGACCAGACTGTGTAACTCACTGTGTTATGTGATAAAAAAATTAATACCTTTAGGAAGCAGAGTAAACACAACGTGTGGCTAAATCACATGCTCGTGTGCTGAGATACACAACAGTATGGTCGAAACACACGCTTGAGTGTCTAAAAATTCCTATTAAGAAAGTAGGGAAGACACGATCGTGTGACTAAGGCACACATTCATGTGGTTGAGAAACACGATCATATGACTGAAGCACACACCTTGTGAAAAATGACAAATTCTCCAAACAGAGGTCATACAACCATATAGTCAGCCCATGTGACCCACTCCAGACTGTATGTGTGACAACCCAAATTAGACCCTGGTCGGAATGTGGTTTCGAGACCACATTACCGAGCCAAAAATTTATTTTCGTGTTTTAATTGCATAAATTGTTGTGTGACAGTGAATGTATGAGAAATTAAATGCTTAATATTAGCATTAGGATTGTGAATTCATTCAAAAAGGACCTAGTTGACGAAGTTAGGAAAGATGATAGATGAATTATAAGGATTAATTAATAATAGGTTGAGAAGCATGGCTTTGCATGTCAATTTGCCCATAAAATTCATGGTGGCCGGCCAAGGAGTGATAATGCTCCACTCATTCTAATTTAATATGTTTCTTTGGTGAACAAATGATGGGATAATAATAGAAAAGGGAACAAAAAAAAATGGGTGTCATACTTGCCATCTCCTAGCCGAAAACCAAGAAAAAGAAGGGGAGAAAAGAACTTGGAAGGAATTCGGCCATTGCTTGTGCTAGGGAGAGTGTTTGATGTTGTGGCATGAAAAATGAGGGAGTTTGAATGCTTAATAAGGAGGGAAGAAGGAGTGTTCATATTTTCTTTCTTTTGCATTGTTCTAACTAGAGGAAGAAGAGGAAGCAGATTCGGCCAAGGTGGTCCTTTAGACCAAGGTATGTTCAATGATATTTTTGGAAGCTTACCTACCTTTGGGGTGATGAGTCTAGATTCTATCTATTCCATGGTTGGATTTGGGGTTGTTGGAGAGTTAGGATTCGGCTAAGGAGTTTAAAATAAAAGCTAGTTGATACCTTGATGCTATTAGCATGCTAGTTATATGGATGTGTTAAGTTGCTTGTTATGTTAGCATGAAAGTTGAAAATTGTTAAGCTATTTTGTTGGAGGTGCCGACTTAGGACTAGGAAGAGAATGAGTATTCGGCTAACATAGTGGAAGGTGGTGTTGCCGATTGCTAGATTAGACTAGGGGAGTGGCTATAATGGGCATTAAGATGTGGGACTTAAGAATGTAGTTATATGTGGACTTACATGATGTTACAAATAGATGTGAAAATATGCTAGATTAGGAAAACTCGATTAAGTGTTCATGAGATGAAATTAGGTGTTTAAATGATGTTATAGTTGACATTGTACATGTATACATGCATTTCGGCCATGGTCTTTGCTTGAATTTGAGATTTGTAATGTGATTTTCCTAAATTGTCTATGAATTTTTGGTTGTTGATTCCATGGTAATGGTATATTGAATCCATGAAAATTTAGTAAGGTTGCATTCGGCAACTTGCTTGGAATTAAAAATTGATGTCTAAGCTTAGGTAATTTCGATGATATATATATATATATTCATAAGTATATTTAGTTGATTCGGCTTTGGTAGTTGCATGAGGCTATTGGCCGAATATACTAACATACATATACATGTGAAATTGGATTGTAAATATTTAGCAAGGTGGTTAAACTAGTTAAATTATTGATTTAGCTCAAGGAGTTAAAGGAGGTGAATCGAGCAAAGGCAAAGAAAAGGTTATCGAGTAGCCGAGTTGGAACCGTCTTACCCAACACGAGGTAAGTCATTAAGCATGTAGTTGGTATTATTTCAAATGGTCATAATGTGTATGTATTGATGCTGAATGGAATGAATAAATATACATATATATATATGCATGTACGTATGTGATGATGAAATTGTTGAATGAAAGAAAAGAGGTAAGATGTACTGAGTTGTTGATCTCGGCACTAAACGTGCGGGATAACCATTTATGACCATGAGATTGGCGCTAAGTGCGCGGGATTAAATTGTACAGCACTAAGTGTGCGATTCGACTATGTTGCACTAAGTGTGCGAAATGAATATGATGCACTAAGTGTGCGAATTGACCATGCGGCACTAAGTGTGCGAGTTTGACTATGTAGCACTAAGTGTGCGATTTGATTACGTAGCACTAAGTGTGCGAGTTGATTATATAGCACTGAGTGTGCGGGCTCAATATACATTCGTGAATCATTATGGACACTATGTGTGCGACACTATTGAGTCGATCGCGGACAGCGGATCGGGTAAGTGTCTTGAGTACATGGCTAATAGGTGCTATGCTTATACTTGGTGTTGAGCTCGGTAAGTTGAACCTATGTGACAAATATACTTGAAGTCACGTACATAAAATTTATCATAGAATGGGTGAAAGGCCGTTTAGTTGTATGTTTGTAACGAAAATAAAATGATTTATGAAAATGCCTCGAATATCCTATTGATGAGTATGTGGATTGTGAATGCATCAATTGGTATGAAATTGAATCGATAGGTTGGAGGAACTATGGTATGGTTCGGTATGGATGGAGTAAATTGTCTCATTCCATTTTGTTTCCTCTTGTGATAATGTTATTGATGTATAGTAGTGCATTGCTTATGACTTACTGAGTTATAAACTCACCCGGTGTTTCCTTGTCACCCATTATAGGTTGCTTGGACTCATCTATTTTTTGCGGGGTCGGGCCGTCATCGAAGTCATCACACCGGATAGCAAGTTTTGGTATTTTCTTCTTAGTTGGCTTAGAAGAACATTTTGGCATGTATAAGCTATTACGTTGTGTTTGAATTTTGGCATGTAAACTTTAAGCCATGCGAAAATGGCACGAATGTTCGATTGAGTTGGATCAAGGGTAGGCATGAAATGGACCTAGTTACTTTCGTAACAGATGCTGGCAGCAGCAGTGTCATGAGATTGAAAAATCACTAAAAATAGTAGGAGTGGAATTAATTGATGAATAAATTATGTAATCGAAGCTCGATGAGTCTGCTTTCATGAGGAAGTAACGAAAGATCATATGGGAGTATATTAAGAGATAATCAGATTTTTGTGGGACAGGGCCAGAACGGTTTCTGGATTCCCTGCTCCGACTTTGGAATTTCATTAAAAATTAACCAGAGATAATTAGGGGTCGTACCATATATGTACAGATTCCTCTCTGAGTCTAGTTTTCATAGAAACAAACGGCATCAGTATTGGAGCCCCGTGCAGGGAGATATCCAAGTCGTAATGGGCAAAGGTCAGTGTAGTCGACCCCTGCAACTTGGGAGACTTTGACTAATAAACTGTACTAATTGGCCCACCAAAAATTCTAGAAAAAATACATAGATGGGCACATGAGTCTAGTTTCTGGGAAAATTACGAAACTGATTTTCGAGTTACGAAACTCAAGATATGATTTTTAAAACGACTAGTACACAGATTGGGCAGTGTCTGGAAAATAAATTTTGACTTAAGGGGGTTAAAGCCAGTTAACACCTCGTGTTCGACTCCGGTGTCGGTTTCGGGTTCGGGGTGTTACATTTTATTGGTATCAGAGCATGGTTTAGTCGGTTCTAGGACTACCATAGCACGTATGAGTCTAGCTATACATGCCTTAATGTTAATGTTTAAAAGGGTGATGACTTCTGACGGTTGAAATGTTTTTGTTTTGATTAGTAAATGGATCCCGGTGAAGAAAGAACCCTAGCGGATGACGTTGAGAGCGTAGCGGCTGCTCCTGCACAAGGGACGCCGCCTGTTGAACCTCAGTCATCTGCGAATAATCAAGGTGAGGGGGCTAAACAAGCCTTCTTTACCATGATGAATGAGTGGGTCGCGCAATATGCCCGAACCAACCCGGCTGTCCAACAATTCCCAAATTTGAATAATCCACCCCAAGAGCCTGTAAGGCCATCAGTCGCTGATCCTGTGAGGCTGAGTAAGCCACCTGTAGACTTGATTAGGAAGCGTGGGGCCGAGGAGTTCAAGGCCATAGTAACTGATGATGCCGAAAGGGCCGAGTTCTGGCTTGATAACACCATTCGGGTGTTCGATGAATTGTCATGCACACCCGATGAATGTCTAAAATGTGCTGTATCTTTGTTGCGAGACTCAGCCTACTATTGGTGGAGGACCTTGATTTCCATAGTCCCGAACGAGCGAGTAACTTGGGACTTCTTTCAAACGGAATTCCGGAAGAAATTTATTAGCCAACGGTTCATTGATCAGAAGCGTAAGGAGTTCTTGGAACTCAAGCAAGGCCGTATGACTGTATCTGAATACGAACATGAATTTGTAAGACTTAGTAGGTATGCCCGGGAGTGTGTAGCTGATGAGGTTGCTATGTGCAAAAGATTCGAGGAAGGATTGAATGAAGATTTAAAGCTACTAATGGGTATTTTGGAAATAAAAGGATTCGTAACACTAGTCGAACGAGCCTGCAAGGCGGAAGAACTTGGAAAGGAGAAGAGGAAGGCTGAATTTGAAGCTAGAGATTATCGTAAAAGATCGACGGGTAAAGCTCCGTTCTCAGCTGTAAAGAAGTTCAGGGAGGACATTAATAAGTCGAGGGCGACTGCGGGAATTTCCATCAGGGCAAGACCATCGATGGGCTCCCGAGCTACTTCGGTAGCTAGTGTGGGCAATAATCGTCACGAGAAACCTGAATGTCCCCAATGTGGAAGACGACACCTAGGTGAATGTTGGGGCAAGTCTACTAGCAGGGCCTGTTACGGATGCGGTTCGAAGGACCACCTCATTAGAGATTGCACGGAGCTGGATGAGAAGAATAAGATTCAAGGTGCAAGACCTAGTGGAGTGACATCTAGAGGTAGACCACCGAGAATTTTTGGAGGCAGGGGTGGTAGTCAGAGGGGGGCTTCTGATACGGCCGATCGCGCCGAGAACCGTGCTCCTGCTAGAGCATATGCCATTCGCGCACGAGAGGAGGCATCCTCCCCCGACGTCATCACTGGTACCTTCACTCTCTTTGATACTAATGTGATTGCATTGATTGACCCTGGTTCTACTCATTCATATGTATGCGAAACCTTAGCAACCAGTAAGACTCTACCTGTTGAGTCTACTGAGCTCGTAATTCGAGTATCAAACCCTTTGGGCCAATGCGTACTTGTTGATAAAGTGTGTAAGAGATGCCCTCTAATAATCCGAGAATCCTGTTTTCCGGCCGATTTGATGCTTTTGCCGTTCGATGAGTTTGATGTTATTCTTGGTTTGGATTGGTTAACCGCGCATGATGCGGTTGTGAATTGCAAAAGCAAGACTATCGATTTGAGGTGCGCAAATAACGAAATAATCTGAGTTGAGTCTGCGGACTTAAGGGGGTTGCCAGCTGTAATATCAGTAATGTTGGCCCAGAAATATGTAAGGAAAGGGTGCGAAGCATACCTCGCGTATGTACTTGATGACAAGGAGTTAGAAAAGAAACCCGAATCGGTGCCGGTGGTCTGTGAATACCCGGATGTTTTTCCTGAAGAGTTACCGGGTTTGCCACCTGTTCGGGAGGTAGAGTTTGGTATTGAGCTTGTACCTGGAACTACGCCTATTTCGATCGCTCTGTATCGTATGGCACTAACTGAGTTAAAAGAGTTGAAAGCTCAGTTGCAAGAATTGACGGATAGAGGTTTCGCTCGACCGAGTTTCTCACCTTGGGGTGCCCCAGTATTGTTCGTGAAAAAGAAGGACGGAACCATGAGGTTGTGCATTGATTATCGTCAACTGAATAAAGTGACGATAAAGAATAAGTATCCGTTACCGCGTATTGATGATCTGTTCAATCAATTAAAGGGAGCATCGGTGTTTTCAAAGATAGATTTGAGATCGGGTTATTATCAGTTGCGGATTCGAGATTCGGAAGTACCCAAAACTGCTTTCAGAACGAGGTACGGTCACTACGAGTTCTTAGTGATGCCGTTCGGGCTCACTAATGCCCCTGCGGTGTTTATGGATTTGATGAATCGGATCTTCAGGCCGTATTTGGATCGGTTCGTAGTTGTGTTTATTGATGACATCTTGGTCTATTCAAGAGATGAGACCGAACATGCTGAGCATCTGAGGCAAGTGTTGCAAATTTTGCGGGATAAGCAGTTATATGCTAAGTTCAGTAAGTGTGAGTTCTGGTTAAGAGAGGTTAGCTTCTTGGGTCATGTGGTATCCGCATTGGGTATTCGAGTTGACCCGAGCAAAATTTCAGCCATACTTAACTGGAAGCCTCCGAGAAATGTTACCGAAGTCCGGAGCTTTCTAGGGCTCGCCGGTTATTACCGACGATTTGTCAAAGGTTTCTCGATGATAGCCACACCAATGACGAAGCTACTTCAGAAGGATGTTAAGTTCGAATGGACGGAGAAATGTCAGAAAAGCTTCGATCAACTGAAAACTCATCTGACTGAAGCTCCAATTTTGGTGCAACCCGAATCGGGTAAAGAGTTTGTCGTTTATAGTGACGCATCCCTACTTGGGTTGGGTTGCGTATTGATGCAGGAAGGTCGAGTTGTGGCCTATGCGTCGAGACAATTGAAGCCACACGAGAGAAATTATCCGACCCATGATCTCGAACTAGCCGCCATTGTGTTTGCATTGAAAATATGGCGACATTATTTGTTTGGTGAGAAGTGCCATGTGTTTTCGGATCACAAAAGTCTCAAATATTTGATGACTCAACGAGACTTGAATCTGCGACAAAGACATTGGCTTGAGTTGTTGAAAGATTACGAGCTTGTCATTGATTACCACCCGGGAAAGGCTAATGTGGTTGCGGACGCCTTAAGCCGAAAATCACTGTTTGCTTTGCGAGCGATGAATGTACACTTGTCTGTTCTACCTAACAATGTGTTAGTAGCTGAATTAAAAGCCAAACCATTATTGACTCATCAAATTCGTGAAGCTCAGAAAGTTGATGATGAATTGGTTGCAAAACGAGCTGAGTGTGTTCCGAACAAGGAATCGGAGTTTCAGATTGATGATGATGGTTGTTTGAGGTTTAGAAGTCGTTTGTGCGGTCCAAGGAATTCGGAACTCATTCCGATGATACTGAACGAAGCCCATTGTAGCCGAATGTCAATTCACCCGGGGAGCACGAAAATGTACAACGACTTGAAATGTCGGTTTTGGTGGCATGGTATGAAGCGAGACATCTCCGACTTTGTTTCGAGATGTTTAATATGTCAACAGGTGAAAGCGGAACATCAAGTGCCTTCAGGATTACTTCAGCCGATCATGATACCCGAGTGGAAATGGGACCGAGTCACAATGGACTTTGTGTCCGGACTGCCATTGTCCTCAAGTAAGAAGGATGCGATTTGGGTTGTTGTTGATAGGCTGACTAAGTCGGCTCACTTTATCCCCGTGCGTACGGATTTTTCATTGGATAAACTAGCCGAATTGTATGTTACTCAGATTGTGAGATTACATGGAGTACCTATTTCTATCGTGTCGGATAGAGATCCGAGATTCACCTCGCGATTTTGGAAGAAATTGCAAGAAGCTTTGGGTACCAAGCTGCATTTTAGCACCGCTTTTCATCCCCAAACCGATGGTCAATCCGAGCGGATAATTCAGATACTCGAGGATATGCTGAGATGCTGCATCCTTGAGTTTAGTGGTTCATGGGAACGGTATGTACCTTTGATTGAATTCGCTTACAACAATAGTTTTCAATCAAGTATTAAGATGGCACCTTACGAGGCTTTGTACGGTCGTAAATGCCGTACACCATTGTTTTGGACCGAGCTCGGTGAAAGTAAAATTTTCGGAGTTGATTTGATTAAAGATGTCGAACAGAAAGTAAAGGTAATCCGTGAAAGTCTGAAGGCAGCCACAGATCGTCAGAAATCGTATGCGGATCTGAAACGGAAGGACATTGAATATCAGGTGGGAGATAAAGTGTTCCTTAAAGTTTCGCCTTGGAAAAAGGTACTTAGGTTTGGCCGTAAGGGCAAGTTGAGCCCGAGATTCATTGGGCCGTACGAAATCTCCGAACGAGTGGGGCCAGTTGCGTATAGATTGATTTTGCCCCCTGAGCTTGAAAAGATTCATGATGTCTTTCATGTTTCGATGCTTCGACGCTATCGATCTGATCCGTCGCATATAATTAGTCCGTCGGAGGTTGAAATTCAGGCTGATATGAGCTATGAAGAAGAACCGATTCGTATCCTAACTCGTGAAGTGAAAGAGTTGCGAAATAAAAGGGTTCCGTTGGTTAAGGTGTTGTGGCTTAAACACGGGATCGAGGAAGCAACCTGGGACACCGAGAGCTCGATGAAAGAACGATACCCAAACCTATTTACCGGTAAGATTTTCGGGGACGAAAATTTCTTATGTGGGGGAGAGTTGTGACAACCCAAATTAGACCCTGGTCGGAATGTGATCTCGGCACTAAACGTGCGGGATAACCATTTATGACCATGAGATTGGCGCTAAGTGTGCGGGATTAAATTGTACAGCACTAAGTGTGCGATTCGACTATGTTGCACTAAGTGTGCGAAATGAATATGATGCACTAAGTGTGCGAATTGACCATGCGGCACTAAGTGTGCGAGTTTGACTATGTAGCACTAAGTGTGCGATTTGATTACGTAGCACTAAGTGTGCGAGTTGATTATATAGCACTGAGTGTGCAGGCTCAATATACATTCGTGAATCATTATGGACACTATGTGTGCGACACTATTGAGTCGATCGTGGACAGCGGATCGGGTAAGTGTCTTGAGTACATGGCTAATAGGTGCTATGCTTATACTTGGTGTTGAGCTCGGTAAGTTGAACCTATGTGACAAATATACTTGAAGTCACGTACATAAAATTTATCATAGAATGGGTGAAAGGCCGTTTAGTTGTATGTTTGTAACGAAAATAAAATGATTTATGAAAATGCCTCGAATATCCTATTGATGAGTATGTGGATTGTGAATGCATCAATTGGTATGAAATTGAATCGATAGGTTGGAGGAACTATGGTATGGTTCGGTATGGATGGAGTAAATTGTCTCATTCCATTTTGTTTCCTCTTGTGATAATGTTATTGATGTATAGTAGTGCATTGCTTATGACTTACTGAGTTATAAACTCACCCGGTGTTTCCTTGTCACCCATTATAGGTTGCTTGGACTCATCTATTTTTTGCGGGGTCGGGCCGTCATCGAAGTCATCACACCGGATAGCAAGTTTTGGTATTTTCTTCTTAGTTGGCTTAGAAGAACATTTTGGCATGTATAAGCTATTACGTTGTGTTTGAATTTTGGCATGTAAACTTTAAGCCATGCGAAAATGGCACGAATGTTCGATTGAGTTGGATCAAGGGTAGGCATGAAATGGACCTAGTTACTTTCGTAACAGATGCTGGCAGCAGCAGTGTCATGAGATTGAAAAATCACTAAAAATAGTAGGAGTGGAATTAATTGATGAATAAATTATGTAATCGAAGCTCGATGAGTCTGCTTTCATGAGGAAGTAATGAAAAGATCATATGGGCAGTATATTAAGAGATAATCAGATTTTTGTGGGACAGGGCCAGAACGGTTTCTGGATTCCCTGCTCCGACTTTGGAATTTCATTAAAAATTAACCAGAGATAATTAGGGGTCGTACCATATATGTACAGATTCCTCTCTGAGTCTAGTTTTCATAGAAACAAACGGCATCAGTATTGGAGCCCCGTGCAGGGAGATATCCAAGTCGTAATGGGCAAAGGTCAGTGTAGTCGACCCCTGCAACTTGGGAGACTTTGACTAATAAACTGTACTAATTGGCCCCACCAAAAATTCTAGAAAAAAATACATAGATGGGCACATGAGTCTAGTTTCTGGGAAAAATTATGAAACTGATTTTCGAGTTACGAAACTCAAGATATGATTTTTAAAACGACTAGTACACAGATTGGGCAGTGTCTGGAAAATAAATTTTGACTTAAGGGGGTTAAAGCCAGTTAACACCTCGTGTTCGACTCCGGTGTCGGTTTCGGGTTCGGGGTGTTACATTTTTATTCAAAATCATGATTTCCACCATTAATGACTCAAATTTTGACACATATTCAAAACTTTTGACTCAATGAATAAAAACTCAATTTAAAAGGCTAGATACCACTAAAAAATAATAGGGAAATGAAACATTACCTTTGTTGAGAGAAAAACGAGCGTTTGATTCAAAATCTAGTAAACCCACAAATTGAACAATGGTAAAATCAATGGTGTTATTTATACTTTCCTTGAAATTCTAGGGAGGTTTAATGTTTGGAAGATGATAGAAATTAAAAGAATTGGTTTTTGGAATATCAAAATAGATGAATACCTCTTGAGGATTACAACGGATGGCAAAAACAATTGAGGAGAAATATGTTCCGTGAGTTCTTATAGGTGGGGCGAAGAAATAGGTAAATTTTAAACTTTGGTATATTTACCCTTATGGTACTCCTAATTTAACCCCCTTTTCAAAATAGTGCACATTTCAAAATTAAAGGTCTTTTCTACTTCATTTTCAAAAATTGATTTAACATTCAAAAAGCCATAGATGAAGACATTTTTGGTTTACCATGATTTAAATTTTTGAAAACATTTTAAGCTAAAATCTCTAAATTACCCTCAAGACTACTACGCCCAATTTTGGGGTGTGACAATCTATGATGACAAGCCCATGTGGAAGATGTTAACAAGTTTAGTCGTTTCACTTGAAGGACCCCAATCAATCCTACAAGCTTAGGCATTTCATATTAGGTTCAAGTGTAACAACCCGTTTTTAGTGGTGTCGAAAATAGTGGTTTTAGGGCCATCAAATTTGACGAGTAAGTTCATAAATATTATATTTAATATTTATGAGTTAATTGTGACTTTGAAAAGGTTTTTGATATAGTGATTTTTGTAACAGCTTGAATTTGGGGCTAGTCAGAATAGTGGTTTTGGGACCACAAATTCGACGAGAAAAAAATTACTTTCATTATATTTTTATGGTCTACAATTTCGTAAAATGATTTCGTGAAAATTTTGTTCGAAAATTTTGATGTTTGGGCACTCAATTTAGTCAAAAGAACTAAATTGTAAAAAATGCAAAAGTTGAGTTCTATATGTTAGAGGTGTCCAATTGTTATGAAATTTTAAATTGGAGGTCTTTATATGGTAATTAGACCATTGGTTCAGTTGGTGGACAAAAATGGGTATGGTTAGGCATGTTTCCAAAGTTTTTCATTAAGGGCATTTTGGTCATTTAGTTATTAAAATGAATTAAAAACAAAATTAGAAGCCAATTTTTGTCCATGTTCAACCCTTAGGCCGAAAATTGCATGGAAAAACCATGGCTAGGGTTTTTCAAGCTTCCAAGCTCGATTGTAAGTCCGTTCTATCCCCATTTTTAATGATTTTTATGTTTTTAAAATCCTCGTAACAAGATTTACCTATTTTTACCATTGTTTTGAACTAGGGTTTGTGTTTAAAAATTTACCCATGAATGATATGCATGTATTTTTGATGTTTTATGGAAGGATATGAATGTTTGGAGTGTGATAAACGATTTGTACTAAGTAATTTTTTATGAAAATGCCTAAAAGGATTCATTTGTAAAAGTTATAAAATATGTCACAAGTGTGTGAATAAGTGAGTATTGTGGACTGTTATAGTCATGAAAATGGTTCAGCTAGGCCTAAAATGCAAGGAAATTGAATAAAAAATATTTTACGAGCCTAGGGGCAAAATCGTAATTTTGTGAAACTTTAGGGGAAAAATATAATTTTGCCAAAGTATGATTTTTGGACTGGAATGAATAGTGTGAAGGTTATATAAGTTAAATGTATTGTTATAAATCAAGAAAGACAAGAAATTGAAATTGATCGATAAAAAGAAAAGTGAGAAAAAGTGAAAAATTCCCGAATGAACCTTTGGAATAAAAAAGGATACGAATGAAGTGACAGAAATGATAACATGTGTGGCACAGATTGTGTGTAGGCCACTATGTAAAAGTGAAAGTGATGGTCACGTGTGAAGGCTACTACGTGTACCGGAATGATAGGTCGCATGTGTAGTACTATGTGCAGGCTACTATGCATACCAGATAGTTTCGATCACGTGTGTAGTACTGTGCAGTCTACTATGTGTATCAGATGGTAATGGTCACATGTGTAGTACTATGTGCAGGTTACTATGTGAACCGAACATCATTGATTAGTAAGGTTGTTGCTATGTGCTGATTCCACTGGACATCATTGATTAATAAGGTGGTTGCTATGTGCTGAATCCATCGAGTATCTGTTATTATTCCGAAGTGTTCATCGGGAAATTGACTTAGTGTAATTGAATAATGAATATAGGTGTGGAATTGAATTGAATATCGACTTAGAAATGGAAAAGTGAATTTTGAATTGAATTGTGATTGAAAGTGAAAAAGAGAAATTATGAAAGAGTACATTTAGCAATAAAATAGTTTAGACAGTGTGACTTTGAAAAAACACCAAAAATGGTGGATATTGAATTAGAGGCTGAATAATATATGAAATTGAAGCTAAATGAGTCTAATTTCACATAAAAGAAACAAAACAAGCAAAAGAGTTATATATTTTGAGATATTTGAAGTTTAGTTAGACAGAGTCAGAATGAGCTCGGAACCCCCTATTCTAACTTTGGAAAATTGTCAAAAATTGTACAGAAATAATTATGGGATAAATTTTATATTTTTAAAATCCTCAGTGAGTCTATTTTTAAGATAAATAAACAGAAACAATATCTAAATTTTTTACAATGAGATAATTAATTTTTAGTAAAGAGAGGTCAGAACAGTTGAGCAGTGAAATAGGGGAACTTTAAAGAATAAACCGTACTATTTGGCTAAACCAAAAATTTTGAAAATTTTATGGTGAGACGATATGAGACTCTGAATATAGTATTGGGGAAAATTTATAAATCTTAATTTTTAGTTCTGTAGCTCCGGCTAAAAATAATTTAGTGACTCTGACTCGAATAGACAACTTTGAATATACATGTGAGTGAATAATGAAATTGTATTTAATGTTGTTTAAGTGTGTTATACACATTAAGGATGTGGAATGGAGAGGAGGAGGAGGAAAATTGGAAGAACATATGAATGATTTGTGTATAACTGGCCATATGCTCTATTATAATCGATAAACGATTGAAAAGAAATGATGTTTATAATTGTGCATTATTAGTTATAGTTAAAGTTCATGTGAGAAAATAAAGTTTCATAATATGTGTATGTGGTATACTTGGTATATGATTTGGTATGTAGCAATGTCAGAAATGATTTATGAATTAACTCATGTTGATAAGTTTGATATATAAATAAATGTGGTGCTTATCCATGCTTATAATGCTTATACTATATGTTTATTTGGCTAGCATGTTTGGTGTGTATGCTTTGGCTTTGGCCAAGTTGTGGCTGGATTACGCCACATTAAATTTATAAAATTATGCATTGAGATGGTAAATGTCTAGATGGAAATATGCTTGTGATCATAAAAGGGTGGTAAGGTTTAAAGTTTGTAATCTTTATTAAAATGGTTTATCATGTGGTTAGTCTTCAAAAAGACTAGCTTGCGACTATGGTTGAGTGTAATGTTTATATCTTGTGTGATATGCATAGGAAATAGCAGTGGAAAGGAAATGAAATACTAGGTTCATGCTTGAAGTGTAAACTGATGAAAAAAGGGGACGTTAAGTTAAACGATAAATATGTATTAATATTGAACTTAATGAAATTGAATTGTACGTGAATTAAATGGAAATTGCAAATGATATGGTTTGAATTAAATGAATTATTGTGGTATTGAAATGTATATTGGATTGAGAAATTGAATTGAATCGTGAACATGAAAATCGTGAATTAAATGAAATGGAAATGAAGTATTGAATTGCATGAGTATGTATTGGGTCTCAGAAGCCTTATTTGTTACAAATATAGTATTTTGAAGTTATAACGTGAAGATTTATAAAAGCATGTTAAAAATTTAAAGAGTTTAAATTTGAATGAAATTTTATAACTCGGTTTAACATGTTTATAAGTGTATGTGTTCTGGTAATGCCTCGTAGCCTATTCCGACGTCGAATACGAGTAAGGGGTGTTACAATATGACATCGCCAGATTTGGTCATAACGTTTAGACCAGATTTGAGGTGTTACAATTTTTGTTTTATAAGCGATTTAAAGTTCAAGTAGTAAGACCCAAGGTCCAGTGGTTTTAGAAAATGAGGTATCGGGACCTCGTTTCTGTAAACTAATGCGTAAATATTTTTATAAATATTTATGGAATGTCATTAAGGTGTTATTAAAGTTTCATTGAAAAATATTTACATTTCGATAGTTAATTAAGTGAAAAGGACTAAATCGTAAAAGTTAACCAAGTCAATTGCTATTAGTTTAGTGTTAATTGATTAAAGAATCATAATTGGATGACCTTAATGGGTAAATTACCCATTCTTAAGATGGTGGACGGTTTAAGTTTTAATTTCCTTTAATTTTATATATGTTTTATACATTATTTTTAATATTAAAATAATATAATAATGTTAAAATAAGAAAACATTAAGTTTTCTTCTTCATTTTGGTTGTTCACCACCAAATTCACCATGGGAAAAGCTTCAAGCTTTGATTGTTCTTTGGATGATGCATGGTAAGCCATTTTTCATCCATTTCTTTTAATTTTATGTTTTTGAGATCGTTGCAATTAGGTCCAACTAGCCCATACCTTCGATTTTAAAACTGTTAAAGATTTTGAATGTTTCCATTGATGAACTGTGACAGCCCTAATTCGACCCTAGTCGGAATGTGGTTTCGGGACCACAAAACCGAGTCATAAAATTTAGTTAAAATTTTATTTGCATATCTTATATGTGTGATAGTACTTGTACAAAAATTTGATGTTTTAATTTTATATTAGGAATGTGAATTTTGCTTGAAAGGATCTAGTTGAAAGACTTGGAAAATTATGATAGGTAAATAAGTAAGGACCAAATAGTATTAAAGTGGGAAAGTGTTGTCCTTGCATGTCAAATTAGCCAAACTAAAGCATAGTGGCCGGCCATGCTATGGGTGGAAACATGTCTCCAACATGTTATGCTAGTGATGTATGTTAAGAAAAATAAAATAATGAGCATGGTGATTAAATAATGAAAGGAAGGGTGATGAAAAAAAAATAATATGGTCTCATCCATACCCCCTTGTTGCCGTGAATTGAAGAAAGAAAACAAAAAAAAAGTGTTCATTCTTGAACATCTTTGGCCGAATAGAGGAAAGAAAGGAAGGGGAAAAGCTTGAGAAAATCGGCTATGGTGGTTTGCTAGACTAAGGTATGTTTGATGTTGTCCTTGAGATGCATGCATGTTTTAGTAATTGACTTGAGTTCTAAATAGCCCATGTTCAAATCTTGAATCTCGTTGGTAACATGAGCAATCGGTCATGAGAAAGTGTTCAAGAAATGGTTGTTGTTCATGTTATTTGGATGAGAAATGGTGAGTTTTGTTGTTTCATGTTAAAGTTAGGTGAATGATGATAGAGGAGTGTTTGAACTATAAAAAGAATCGGCTACCTTGTTATGAGCTAGGGCCGAATGTGAGTTTGGTTGTGTTTGAATATTACATGCTTGGTAGAATGGTGGATGAAGGTGCCGAATGTATGTTGGATTGATAGAGTCTCCAAATTGATTTTATGTGTGTATGCATGACCGAATATACGTGGTCACATGAGTAAGGAAATGAGTTATTTGATATGTGGTAAAGGTTAAGTACTAAATCGAAGGTTGCTAAAATTGCCATTTCTTTAGCCGAATATGTGTTTGATCAATGAAGGAATTGTTGAAGAATATAGGTGAACTTGGTGAGAGTATTCGGCTTAGTGTATAAATGATATAAAGATTTTAGGAAATTGTTTTGGGTTAGGTGTATGTATGATTAAGTATATTCGGCAATATACTTAAAGTGGGTACATGATATTACATTATAATTATTGAGCTTAAGTATATGGATATGTGTATATGTGGTCATATAATGACATTTTGGTTTGAAAATTTAATGATATGTGATTGCCGAATGTGATAAATAAATTCATGTTATTGGGTTAAATATTGAATACTCTTATTTGTATTATTTAAGCTCAAGAACCTAAAGGAGAGGCGTCCAACAAGGGGAAATCGAAGGTCATCGAGTAGCCGACTCGGAATTATTTTACCCAACATAAAGTAAGTCATTAAGCATATAGTTGGTATTAATTCAAATGGTCATAACGTCTATGTAATGATGCTGAATGGAATGAATAAATATATATATATGCATGTACGTATGTGATGATGAAAGTGTTGAATGAAAAGAAAAGAGGTGAGATGTATTGAGTTGTTGATCTCGGCACTAAATGTGCGGGTATAAACAAGTATGACCATGAGATTGGCGCTAAGAGTGCGGGTTTAAATTGTGCAGCACTAAGTGTGCGAATTGACTATGTAGCACTAAGTGTGCGAGTTTGACTATGTAGCACTAAGTGTGCGAGTTTGATTATGTAGCACTAAGTGTGCGAGTTTGACTATGTAGCACTAAGTGTGCGAGTTTGATTATGTAGCACTAGGTGTGCGAGTTGATTATATAGCACTGAGTGTGCGGACTTAATAAATATTCTTGAATCATTATGGACACTAAGTGTGCGACACTATTGAGTCGATCACGGACAGCGGATCGGGTAAGTATCTTGAGCTCATGGCTAATAGGTGCTATGTCTATATTTGGAGTTGAGCTTGGTAAGTTTGAACCCATGTGACGAATATACTTGAAGTCACGTACATAAGATTTATCGTGGAATGGGTGAAAGGCCGTTTAGTTGTATGATTGTAACGAAAATAAAATGATTTATGAAAATGCCTCGAATATTCTATTGATGAGTATATGGAATGTGAATGCATGATTTGGTATGAGATTGAACCGATAGGTCGGAGGAACTATGGTATGGTTCGGTATGGATGGAGTAACTAGCCTCGTTCCATTTTGTTTCCTCTTGTGATAATGTTATTAATGGATGGTAGTGTATTGCTTATGACTTACTGAGTTATAAACTCACTCGGTGTTTCCTTGTCACCTATTCTAGGTTTCTTGGACTCATCTCCTTTTGCGTGGTCGGGCCGTCATCGAAGTCATCACACCGAATAGCAAGTTTTGGTACTTTCTTCTTAGTTGGCTTAGGAGAACATTTCGGCATGTATAGGCTATTATGTTGGGTTTGAACTTTGGTATGTAATCTTTTAGCCATGCGAAAATGGCATAAATGTTCGGTTGGGTTTGGATTCATACGTTAGGTCGCAAATCTTGATAATTCGACCTTTTTATGCCATACGTCATGGTTGATTATTTTGGTGTTAAAATTCATGATATGGCAATAGTGTAGTAGGGGGAAGTTTGACAATGATTAGCCTTTGGCATGGTTAGTCATGATCATAATTTGTGATATGCATGATGAATTATTAGTTAGATCAAGGAGTAAACACGAAGTGGGCATAGTTGCTTTCGTAACAGATGCTGGCAGCTGCAGTGACATGAGATTGAAAAATCACTAAAAATAGTAGGAGTGGAATTAATTGATGAATAAATTATGTAATCGAAGTTCGATGAGTCTATTTTCATATAGAAGTAACGAAAAGATCATATGGACAGTATGTTAAGAGATAATCAGGTTCTCGTGGGACAGGGCCAGAACGGTTTCTGGATTCCCTGCTCCGACTTTGGAAATTCATTATAAATTAACCAGAGATAATTAGGAGTCATACCATATATGTATAGATTCCTCTCTGAGTCTAGTTTCTATAGAAACAAACGGCATCAGTATTGAAGCTCTGTGCAGGGAGATATCCAGGTCGTAATGCGCAAAGGTCAGTGTAGTCGATCCCTGTAACATGGGAGACTTTGACTAATAAACTGTACTAATTGGCCTGACCAAAAATTCTAGAAAAAATATGTAGATGGGAATATGAGTCTAGTTTCAGGGAAAATTCACGGAACTGGATTTCGAGTTCCAGAGCTCAACATATGATTTTTAAAGCGACTAGTACGCAGATTGACAGCTTGTCTAGAAAAATTTTAATAAGTGGTTTGAAGTCTGTTAACACCTCGTGTTCGACTCCGGCGACGGTCTCGGGTTCGGGGTGTTACATTTGATTGGTATCAGAGCTATGGTTTAGTCGGTTCTAGGAT
>NC_053444.1:25662705-25843660 GCF_007990345.1 Gossypium hirsutum
TAGAATGTGAATATGCAATGAAGTGTCCACAAAATGATAAGTAAATGTGTGTGTATAATTGCTGATATTTTGGCCTTATGATCTTTGAGACCGTTGGATATAGTTGGCATGCCATAATATTTCTGAGTACTCACCTTTTTGTTATGCTTTTGGGGCATTAAGGCCTGGACAATTTTGGAGAGATAAGGGAATGTGAGCTTAGCTCTATTCACCATGATATGTTGGTATGCTGGAGAGTGTTAGCTAAATGCTACACTTTTGGGATATGTTCGACTCATCGAGTCATTGGTGTGTTAGAGATACATGTACCAATGTGTGGCGATTGAGCCCACTTTTATGTTTCATAGCCTCAAGCATCAATTTATCGTTAAATTTGATTTAATAAAATGTGATGTATGCTTAAATATGTGATTGTTAAGCTAGATGAGTTTGTAGATATTGTCTGAGTATTTTAGTATGTCATTATAGTAAATTATGTAAGTAATTGTGCTTTGATTGTTTTCATTTAACGCATGACATCATGTTTATTTGGTAGTTTTTTCGACCATTCACTTAGCTTGTTTAAGCTCACCCATTCTTTTCAAACCTTGCGGCCAATTAGCGTTGTGGTGCGAGTGGTGGAAATTCCAAGGAAGTGATCCAAGTTAGGCTTAGTAAATTGAGTAGGTGACATTATTATTCTTTTATACTGTGGAAATAAAGGCAATGTGGCTAGAATGTTGACTGGAAATGCATATTATGTCTTGATGTTTTGATCTGTTTATAGGCTTTTAGGATTTGATGAATGTTTATCATTATTCAGTTGGTATTGTTTTAGTTAGAATATTTGAGGTTGAGAAGTTGATTTGAGACTATAATTATGGTCATTTTAATGCGGGTTGATGTATTAGTTGATGCATAATAAAGGGGTAAATGATTAAATGTGTTTTATGCCTTGTGTTGCTATAATTTTTACTACTTTATACATAGGCATCGATAATCGGGGTCTTAGTATCGAGACCCCCATGTTGAAACGAATGTGCAAGAAAATATTAGCTCATTTTGGTATCGATACCAATTCTCGAGTATTGACATTCGGGGTGTAAAATATAGATACTTTTGCTATGTATCGATAAAATACTGGGTTTAAATTTTAAAGAGAAATAAAATGTTAAAAGGTACCAATTTTCTAAATGATATGGATACCCATTATGAGGAATATTGATACCAACGAGTGTGTATCGATACCTACGTGAATTTTTGGAAATTTTTGTTAAGTGGTCTTTAAGCATGTTTCTAACACGTTATAAAGTCGTTTAGTAATTTTAACATCGCCTAGGATATTTTAGATGTTAAACTCTTATAAATGATTAAATGTGACGGTGTTCGTATGCTAATGAGACGTGGTGTAATGTGTGTTGATGTGACGTTGGTGTAGCATCCTGTTACTCGAGCTTAGCAACTGGGCCGGGTATAGGGTGTTACATAGATTGAGAGTTTAGGCCCATAAAAAAATTAGTCCCTTCTAATTCATCCTTGCTCCGTATTGAACTCCAAAATCCATCGTCTTGAAGCTTCAACAATTCTTCTTCAATTTTTTTTGTGATAAAGTCTTGAATGAATAAGTTGAGTTTTGACTTTAGCTGCTTGGATTTGGATCTCGTGATTAGGCCTTGAGGAAAACCGAGTCCATCTCTATTATGGCCTTTGAATTGGACCGAGTTGCTTGTATCACTTATTACATTTATCCCCAATTGAAAGATTCTAAGTACGTATCAACCTTAAACACACCACCAACTGGCTCTGTATGAATAATATCCTAATATGCCACACCTTTAGCGTAATCTTGGCATCGTCCCTCTCGGTGCAAACTCATATCAACTCACATGTATCAAAACAAACACCTAGATAAGTTTATAAGAACTTAGTGAGGAAAAATCATTTACCTGTTTAATCTGTGCACATTTCAACCGATAATTTATTTAGATGATCTCATTATTCTAAACCTTCAACTTACTAACTGGAGAACACTTCCTCAATTTCTATTCTCGCCTAGACATCAAATACTATACCTTAATTAGAAATCATTTCTCCCACTCGATGCCTTCGATACACCACTTACACTCTTTAATCTGAACTTTTGTTAATCTTTATTCGTTTTCTTACCAAACGTCCATACCATAGAAACATCGCTATTCTTACACACATAACTCCAAGCCATTGTTTCATCACAACTCCTGAATCATCATGTACTTAGATAGTAGTTACGTCTTTCAAATATAAAATTTGGATTCCTTGTTCAGAATACACTTTTTTAAATTTCTTCAATCTTCGTTATTCACAATTGAATTATAGTCTTGTATAATACTTTATTGTAGTCTATAGAGACACTGTGCCTTACTAATCTTATTGATAACAAGTTACAAACCATACTGAATGTGCCAAACCAATTTGATACAGAATTCGCCACAAAGGATATTCTTTATGGTATGCCATTGAGAGTCTTATCATTACACGCCAAGAGCATTTCCTTTTAGAGTTCACCACGAAAATAGTTCTATTAGTTTGTGCCGCAAGGGCATTCTTTTCAGAGATCACCACAGAGGCTGTTCTTTTCATACTTCGCCACAAAGGCTATTCTTTTCATATTTTGCCACAAAGGCTATTCTTTTCATATTTTGCCACAAAGGCTATACTTTTCATATTTTACCATAAAGGCTATTATTTTCATACTTCGCCACAAAGGCTTTCATATTATGATTCACCACAAAGCATTCATTTCATGATTCGCCACAAAGGCTTTCATTTTCTAACATTTTTACAGTATGGATTTGCCTAAACTCACGTTATGTGAGGTTTGTCCATCATCGTTTTGGGACACGTAAAGAACCTTATTAGGTAATCGTCACCCTTTAGTTCCTCTCAAAAGGTGATGCGATTTCTCGAGCGTAGATTGTTCAAAAAATTGCTTGGATGGGATGGACCGTCTTGAATAGTTTCAAATGATGGTGGAAACCTTCACCCATAGCAGTCTTAGCTAAATAAGCTTATTTATATGAAAACTAAGACCTGTTTAACACTCAGACTTGCTAAAACCTTGGTATAAAGGAAGTTGCCACACTCCGGGATGGGAAACGAAGTGATAAGACAAATTGGTGAACACCACAAACTTGAAAAGCTAATAAGTTCAAAAGTTCAATGAAGAACCAAAAGAGAAACAATTCTCACGAATTATGTTTTTAATTAAAAGATCAAAGTTGTTTATGTATGACCTAGCTTAAGTTGTTTATAAAATCCTAAAATGACTAATTAAATTTGACATATAATGGTGTTCACACACACCATAATCATGTTCACACTTAACAGTAACATGTTCACATTTCAGGCATTAAAATGATGTTTATGAACATAGGTGAATGCATGTATCAACTAAATGGACATATTCCCTTCTTGAATTCATGCTTCCTTAGCCAAGAAGAAACTCCATGTTTTATGAATGACCAGCTTTAATTCTTCTCCAATCCCCTTTTGGCCAAGTGTTCATTGCATGGCTCATGCATATCTTAATTGACACATTAAATGAACCTTAAGCACTTGAATGGGAAACATGCATCTTGAAGGTATATCTCTCAATTCGTTCATGTATGTGCCTATTCAATGGAAAACATTTATGTTGGATCCTCTCTCATTGGACGTTCATGCATGCTACCATGAATGAATAGAAACCGATTGGACAAATCAATCTCCCATGTTGCCACCATCTATGTACCTTGCATTATTGCCATGAATCCTTCCTCTTTAAGAAATGTATGAAGACATGTATTTATCACACCATATGAGCAGTCACATGAACCACATTGAGGGCCTGATTGATAAAGATTCTTTTTGTGCATGAATTCAATTTAATGAATGTCCTTGAAGAGGCATTCTTGTGGCAATCGAATAGTCACCTGCACAAGTATAAATAGACATTAAACTTGACACAATTCAATCCACAGTTCAACTAAGACAATTAGCACAATAATTAGACACTTGACTCTTGAATCACGTACATAAACATAGTGATACTATACCACAAACACACGCACATCACACACTTATGAACAAATGAAAAAAACTATACGTGACAATTGACACATGCATAAATAACATAACATATGATAAGAATGACAACTTAAAAAAATGACACAAACTTATGCATAACATAAATAACACATGCAACATATTAAATATATTGTAAGATAAAAATATGTGGTTAAAAATAATAATAATCTTAATACATAAGACTCAACACTTTAAGTCACTAATCATACACTTCATCACATGCATTTCAGATGTGCCATACATCCATACTAAAACTTCACATACTTAACTTGTCAAATTCATACGAACTATATATGCAAACCCTAGTAAACATTCGAACTATACATTTTTGGTTTCTATTTTATAGTTCGACCCATTACCACGGACGTATGAGTAAGATTTCATAAGAGAGAGAATGCATGAACAAGATTCCATATGCTTCAACTATTGGGTCTATCATGTATACCATGCTATCTACTCGTCCAAATGTATCTTATGCTTTAAGCATGACGAGTCGGTACCAAGTGGATCCCAATAAAGGTCATTGGGTTGAAGTTAAAAATATCCTTAAGTACTTGAAAAAGATAAGGATACATTCCTTATATATGGAGGTGAGGAAGAGCTGAGTGTAAGAGGTTACACTGATGCTAGCTTCCAAACAGACAAGGATGATTCAAGATCGCAATCAGGTTTTTTATTTTTTCTTAATGGTGGCGTTGTAAGCTGGAAAGTTCAAAGAAAGATATAATAGTTGATTCTACAACTGAGGTCGAGTACATTACAGCCAGTGAGGCTGCAAAAGAGGTTGTTTGGATTAAGAAGTTCATATCTGAACTAGGGGTTATGCCTAGCATACCAGATGCTATAGAACTTTGTTATGATAACGGAGCCATTGCACAGGAAAAGGAACCCAGATCTCACCAGTGATCCATACATATACTTAAGTGTTTTCATCTTATTTCAAAAATCGTTGATCGAGTAGATGTGGAAATATACAAATTACCAATAGATGACAACATCGTTGATCCATTGACGAAGCCTTTGACACAACAAAAGCATCATTGTCACACTAAGTCACTTGGTATTAGATATATGACTAATTGGTGTTAGTGCTAGTGGGAGATTGTTAGAGTATGCCCAAAGACCAATCATGAGATGATTGTAATTACATACTCATTTTACCTTGTTATTAATATAAGGCATTGCCATTATTATTTTACTTTCTTTTTTTGTATATAAATAAACTGATCAATAATAAAGTCTTAAGAATAATATGATTATTCTTAAAAGGTCCTTAGTGAAGTATTATTGTGGACTTGGACAATAATAATGCATTGAGACTAATGTGTAGTTGATTGATGACAAAGCGTTGTCAATGACATGGGGATTTCAAAATCATTACATGAGTTTGTGTTAGAGAACAACATACTAGCCTGACCCGCCAAGAGAATGTTTCTTGGAATATTATGTAATACTCAAAAACATTATTCATTGTGATAACTATGTGTATGATCCTCAAACTTGAGATCATCATTGTCCCAACATCATGAGTTGTATATTTTGATATAGTCAAACATCTACCATAATAGGTTTAACTATAAAGACTAATGTTGGATATACCACAATCCATGTAGTAGGATATGATCGATCAAGATAGGATTTATTCCTCCTACATAATGGGAGTTATATCTTGGGCCACTTAATGAAGTAAGACTAGAAATGCATGACCATGCTCAAATAAATTTATATGAGTTATCACACTTATTTGTTTAACATAGTTTTCTCAAAATATCAAGAAATATGAGATTGGGCTTTACAAGTGTGACTATACCATGACTTGTGTCCAATCTATATATAAAGGATAAAAGAATATGATACATGAAAAGTTTATCACGAAAAAGTTATGTCAAATCACGACTTCTTGTAACTTGGGTAGCAACAATGCATTGCTAGATGCCACTCATTTCTTGTAACATTAGAAATATTCTAGTATTACTGCCAACATTATAAAAACCTACAAGGTCACACCCTATGGTTAAAGCGAGCAGACTTCACACCAATAGAATGGGTGTATACCCTCTTACATACAACTATAGTAGATTCTTATCATTGTCAGATAAGTATCACCTGCCAGACAGTTTCGCTTGGCGGACAGCATCTCCTAGAGATAAGTATCACCTAGCGGACAATATTACCTAGCGAATATGATTCGAAACTTCTTTCCAGAGTTAATATTTATGGAAGTTAGTATCATTTTGAAAAGAATATAATTTCAATATCTTTCATGATTTTCTGTGAAAAGTAAAAGGGGAATTATTCTATTTTTAATATATATGATATTAATAAAAGGAATACAATCCTAGATTATGTAGGTGTGAGTTAAAAAAAATCAAATTAGGTTTAGCAGCCAAAAAGTTAGTATTCTCTCTAAAAGAGTTCAAAGAGTTTTTGTTGTTTGTGTTTAACTGGGTGGACTACATAGAGGCCGCGACATTTTTGTTGCAGTTTGGATTGATATCAATCAAAGGGATAAAACCAACAACAATATTCATCATTTTTCAGTCTTAAAAGGTATATCTTCAATTGAATTTTAGCCAGATTCATTCCTCGTACATGGATCTTTGGTTGATGAGCGTCGAAATATTTTTTTTGCTATGCCACGGGTTGTACCAGTGATCCAACAATATGAACAGTATACATGCAAGAGTCAGTATAGAGACTCACCTGGTTCTCATGAACAGCAACTTGATCTCCAAATTCAAGCATCCATCTAGAAACTTCAGGAACCTTTGGTTATAAGACATAGGAACACCATTAAAACTCATCGTATAATCTTTACCATCATCTCAAACCCAGAGAATGCCCATGCAAAGCCTTATTTTTTCCTCTTACTGTTCACACACATAAAAAAATAGACCTACTCTTTTAGAAGTCAAAATGCAATACCATAATACCTACCCAGGAGGTTAATCAACCCTCTACATGAACTCAAATCCCTTGTTTCAACTTAAAAACAAAGATCTATGCTTACTTCAAGGTAAATAAACAATGGTGTTTTAAATGGAAGAAAGTAGATAACTCTCTTTTCTTCTCAAACCCATATCATAATATATATAACCCATATTCTTAGAGTGGAACTTGAGACGTATCACAAACTGTCAAGAATGCCTTTATTAATAGTTCACAATTGGAGAGAAATGTATACAAGAATCCAATATCTTTATATATATATCTGATTCATCCCTTTGTTTTGATGCAATTGAGACCCAAGAGCTATCAAGAGCTAACGAAGCTTCACTCAAGCTACCCACAGGACCCATTACTCGAGCTAGGGCTAAGAAGTTCAAAGAGGCAATTATCATTTTGGTTGATCGAGTTTGGGGTGAATTCGTGGCTGGACTACTTGAAAGCTCGTGGAATAGCAAGCCAAACAAACCTTACAACTTCATTCGAGCTCATTAAGCTCAACCTTAGCTCAATTAGCTTGATTTAAAATTTTCTTTAATTTACATTAAGTTGCTGGAATAAAGCATTTAATTTGTCTTTAGTTAATCCAGTTATTTAATTAAGTTAATTAATTGTTTTAAAATCTGGACAACTAATTAATTAAGTAATTTAATTATGTCCTAATTAAGTACTTAATTAATTAAGTGTTTAATTATGTCCTAATATATTACATGTTATAAATATGTTTGGACGAATTTAAAGTGCAAATTAATAGCTTGTTTGTTGCCAAATTAAGTTGTTTGAAAATGTGATTAATGTGATGATTTATTTGCTGTAGGTACATTCATCTTTTGGACGACAAGGTGCATGGATAAATTTAATTAGTGAGCTGATTATTGGTGTTCTACAAGTGACTCTTCAGCCAAGCCTTCCAACTCTTCAAGAATGAACATTCGGCTGCCCAAAGCTCTTTTAAAGATTGTTCACATCAGTCGAATATGCCTTTCACATTGATGGCTGCTTATTTTCATTTGTTCACATTACTTGATCATTCAAATTCTTTTGTTCACACCTTTTGACTATTGAAGTGCTCCAAGCAGCCCCAATTACTACTAGGAATGTTCGACTGAACCAAAGAACCTAATTAAGTGACTTTAAAGCATATGGCTGCATCTAAATTAATGTTAATTACCTCTCCAACGTTTCATTCATTGTTTCAGCTGAATTGATGCATCTAGAAGCTGTCCATTGCCGTTCTCTATGGTTATGAAGCCTCAAGGAAATTTCCTTAGAATTTTTGGAATTTTCAGCTCCTTAAAGAGCCTATTCGGCTAACTCATGTAAGGCCTATAAATAGAGGCTTATTTCACCATGTAGAGGACTTTTTGTCAAATTTGATATTATATTGAACATTTTGTGAGATTTCTTCTCTCAATTTCGTCCAAAGACTCCGTTGGCTTATCTACTTGGTTAGTGGCGACAACCATGTTCTTTGCAAACCGAACTTATAACTTTGTACCGAAGTGTGGCATTCAAGTAATACCGAGGTTCCTATCTCTGATAGATAGTGGGTCGAGGTTCTTCAACATCGTCCATTTTTCACCTTAAGAACATATAAGATTCGGGTCAACACTTAGTCCTAATGTTGGTTCTTTCTTGTTTTTAAGCTATTAATCCATTTTTTGTGACAGCCCAAAGTTGACCCTAGTCGGGAAGTGGTTTCGGGACCGCTAAACCGAGTCACCGAAATGTTTGAATGTGATACTTATTGTCTAGAATATGTAATTATGAATGTGTGAAAATTTCAAGCTTCAATTTGGTTGATTTCATGTGAATTTAGTCAATAGGACTTATGTGAGAAAATTCAAAAATGTGATAGGTCAATGTGTGAGGACCTATTAGTGATGTGGACAAAGGGGGGACTTGCATGTCAAATTTCCCCCCCTAATGAGTAGTGGCCGGCCATGACAAAGAATGATGGGCAAAACATGTCATGAAACATGTTTTGTTAGTGGAAGAATAAAATAAGAAGTATGGGTAATAAAGAAATGGAAAACAAAAAAAAAATGTGTGTGTGTAGTGTTTGTCCCCCCCCCATTGCCGTGAGCTCAAGAGAAGAAAGGAGAAAAGTTTGTGTTCATCCTTTCTCACCTCCATTTTAGCCTAAATTAGAAAGAAAAACAAAGAAAAAAAATTTCTCATCCTTTGGTTCATCCTTGGCCAAAAATTTTAAGGAGGAAAGAAGAAGAAAGGTGAAGAGATTCGGCCATGCATGTAGCTAGGCCAAGGTATGTTTAATGATGTTCCATGAGATGCATGCATGTTTTAGTTGTTAGCTTGAGTTCTACCTAGCCCATGGTCTAAATCTTGCTATGTGATGGAAATGGCACTTGACCATGGATGCATCATTCTTGGTTGGTGTTTGATGTTGTGGTGATGAGGCATGAGGATGAGTTAAGATTCGGCCTAGGTGGGGGTTGTGTTAATGCCATTGCATGCAAAATATGAAGCTTGTTAATGATGCATGTGATGATGGCTTGATGATTCTTGAACCTCCTTTTTAGCATTTTTGTGTGAGCACATATGTGCATTGGTTGCTAAAGGGAGAAGAATCGGCTAGCAAGATGTGTGCTAAGGCCGAATGTAACTTTGCATGTTGATGAGCAATGCATGTGTTAAATCGATGAAAAGGGGGAGGATGCTTTACTAGTGTGTATATGTGTGTATTAAGTGTTGAAATCGACCCCAAAAATGGACATGCATATTCGGCCAAGGGGAAAGAAATTAGCTAATATGTTGTGTTGATGCATGATTTTTGCATGTATGAGACTTTAATGTCTAATGTATGAATATGGGCTAAGTGCCTTGTGTTCATCTTTTGATGCCTAAATGATGAAATCAATTTATTTGTTTGATTAAGCTCAAGAGCAAAGGGGAAATAAATCCGATAAAGGGAAGGAAAAAGTGGTCGAATAGTTAGCGGGATCGTTCGACAACACCCGAGGTAAGTTCTTGAGTAAGAGAGCTTAAATTTCGATGTGATTAAATCATGCTCTATGTGTGGCTATTGAGCCGAATGTACAAGGACAATATGTGCCTTGTGTTTGAGTTTCTTAAACGAAAATGAAATATGAATGTGCCATGAATTATTGTTAGATGTGCATGATTAATTGAATGCTGTCCGGGCTAAGTCCCGAAGGCTTTGTGCTAAGTGAATATATCCGGACTAAGATCCGAAGGCCTTTGTGCGAGATACTAAATCCGGGTTAAGTCCCGAAGGCATTCGTGCGAGTTGTTAAATCCGGGTTAAGTCCCGAAGGCATTCGTGCGAGTTGTTAAATCCGGGTTAAGTCCCGAAGGCATTCGTGCGAGTTGTTAAATCCGGGTTAAGTCCCGAAGGCATTGTGTGAGTTACTAAAACCGGGCTATGTCCCGAAGGCATTTGAACGAGGAGCTATATCCGGTTAAATCCCGAAGGTACGTGATTTGGTAATGAATGAGCTTGCTGTAAAATTTCAGCGAATACTCGAAAAACATCCCAATATGGGGATATGTTACGTATGTGTTAAATATTAATCGAGCCCTTACAAATAAATGTTCGCTCAGTTGATAAACGAGCTACCGGCCTTCGGCCAAGTTAGTTTATTGTGTATGTACATAAGGGTTGTTAATGTTGTGAAGCAAGTTTGATATCGGTAAATTGCGTATTATGAAATATTCCGTTTAGCTAAATGTGTGCTATTATTTGTGCATGCTGGAATTCCTTGCTCAAACTTACTAAGCATAAATTGCTTACTCGTTACATTGCTCCTCTGTTTTATAGATTTTTGGTTCTCCAGCTATCGGACTCGGGATCTTGAAGTCGAAGTCGCCCACACTATCAAAGGCTCTTTTGGGTACTATTTTGGTTGAATTTTGATATGGCATGTATAGGACTACCCATCGTTGTCTTTCGAGTACTTTATGAAATGTATAAGTGTACAGCCATGCGAAAATGGCTTGTAGAAGTGGAGTATGGCATTAGACCATGCGTATTTATGAATGTATAGATGGTTTCATGATGTAACTATAGTTGGAATGGAAGTGTTGAGCAAATGACCAGCCACTAGAATGGCTAAGTATGATCATATGTGGGCTTATGTATGACAAGGCCCTAGTTGGTCCATGAAACCCCAAATTAGGTAAGGTTTACTTTGAAAACAGAAGCTGATAGCAGCAGTGGTGTGGATTGGAAAAATCACAAGAATTCGTAGGAGTGGAATTAAATAGTGAATAAATTATGTAATCGAACCTTGATGAATCTACTTTCATATGGAAGTAACGAAACAATCATAGGAACAGTACAGTAAGAGATATTCGGGTTCTTGTGGAACAGGGCCAGAACAGTTTCTGGATTCCCTGTTCCGACTTTGGAAATTCACTATAAATTGACCAGAGATAATTAGGGGTCATACCATATATGTATGGATTCCTCTCTGAGTCTAGTTTCCATAGAAACAAACGGCATCAGTATTGAAGCTCTGTGCAGAGAGATATCCAAGTTGTAATGGGAAAAGGTCAGTGTAGTCGACCCCTGTAACATGGGAGACTTTGACTAATAAACTGTACTAATTGGCCCGACCAAAAATTCTAGAAAAAAATACATAGGTGGGGACATGAGTCTAGTTTCAGGGAAAAATCACAAAACTGATTTTTGAGTTGTGAAACTCAAGATATGATTTTTGAAGCGACTAGTACTCAGACTGGGCAGTGTCTGAAAAAAAAAAAAAATTTTTCAAAGTTTGTTAACATCTCGTGTCCGACTCCGGTGTCGGTCTCGGGTTCGGGGTGTTACATTTTATTGGTATCAGAGCTACGGTTTAGTCGATTCTAGGACTACCGTAATGTGTTGGGTCTAGCTATACATGCCATTTTATGTGATTACTTGATAGTGTGGTGACTTCTGACAATTGTAAATGTGTTTATAGTAATGGATCCCGATCGTGACCGAGAGGTAGCTGATGATCTTGAGAGTGTAGGGCCTGCTCCCGCGCAAGGGGCAGTGCCGGTAGACTCTCAACCTAATGCTAGTAATCCGAATGATGAAGCTAGACAAGCATTCTATAGCGTGATGAATGATTGGTTCAACCAATACATTCGAACTAATATGGCTGTTCCACAACCTCCATTCCCGACAAATACTACCCCCGCACCTACAATACCACCGGTAACTGACCAAATAAGGTCAAATAAGCCCCCAGTTGACAGAATCCGAAAACATGGGGCTACTGAATTTAAGGCTATGGATAGCGATGATGCCGAGCAAGCTGAATTTTGGCTGGACAACACTATCCGGGTACTCGATGAGCTATCTTGTACACCCGATGAATGTCTAAAGTGTGCTATCTCCTTGCTACGTGATTCTGCCTACTATTGGTGGAGTACTCTGACTTCTATTGTGCCCCGAGAGCAAGTAACTTGGGATTTTTTCCAAACTGAGTTTCGGAAAAAGTATATCAATCAGAGATTTGTTGATCAAAAACGGAAGGAATTTCTTGAGCTTAAGCAAGGCTCCATGTCGGTTACTGATTACGAGCGAAAATTTGTTAGACTTAGCAAATACGCTCGGGAATGTGTTTCGTCCGAAGCTATTATGTGTAAACGCTTCGAGGATGGGCTGAATGAAGATATAAAAATGTTCGTTGGCGTTCTTGAAATACGAGAGTTCGTGGTACTTGTTGAACGAGCTTGTAAAGCCGAAGAGCTTAGAAAAGAAAAGCAAAGAGTTGATGAGGGAACTGGAGAGTTTCGTAAAAGATCCTCGGGAAGGTCTCTTCAACAGACATCGAAGAGATTTCGAGATGATGCGGGCCAGTTTAGAGGCACTTCGGGCCTTTTTGGACGAGATCGTGATCGACCCCCTGTGGGTACACGTGGCACTTCGGTCGCCAGTGTTGGGAATGAACGTCGAGACATGACGAAATGCCGATATTGCGGTAAATGGCATTCGGGGAGTTGTAGATTTCCTGACCGCTCCTGTTACAAATGCGGATCAGTGGACCACTTCATTAAAGATTGCCCGAGGTTGTCGGGACAGAATGCAAATCAGAGTGGGAGACCGGGTGCTACCACTGCTCGAGGTAGACCATCTGGAAATATGGGCAATGCTGGTGGTGGTCAGAGAGGATCTAGAGATGATATAACCAGATCCGAAGCCCGTGCGCCTGCTAGAGCTTATGCTATACGTGCCCGCGAGGATGCTTCTTTGCCTGATGTTATTACCGGTACATTCACCCTCTTTGATACTAATGTAATTGCTTTGATTGACCCCGGTTCTACCCATTCTTACATATGTGAAACCTTAGCATCCAGTAAGACTTTACCTATTGAGTCTACTGAGTTTGTAATTCGGGTGTCAAATCCCTTGGGTCGTTACGTGCTTGTCGACAAAGTGTGTAAGAAATGTCCCCTGGAAAATTCGAGGTTCCTGTTTTCCAGCGGACTTGATGCTTTTGCCGTTTGATGAATTTGATGTTATCCTTGGGTTGGATTGGTTGACCGCGCATGATGCGATTGTGAATTGCAAGAGCAAGACTATTGATTTGAGGTGCGCAAATAACGAAGTAGTCCGAATTGAGTCTGCGGACTTGGAGGGGATGCCAGCTGTAATATCAGCAATGTTGGCACAGAAATATGTAAGAAAATGGTGCGAAGCATACCTTGCATATGTGCTTGTTGACAAAGAATTAGAAAAGAAACCCGAATCTGTGCCGGTGGTTTGTGAATACCCGGATGTTTTTCTGGAAGAATTACCGGGTTTACCACATGTTCGGGAGGTAGAGTTTGGTATTGAGCTTGTACCTGGGACTACGCCGATTTCGATAGCTCCGTATCGTATGGCACCAACCGAGTTAAAGGAGTTGAAAGCTCAGTTGCAAGAACTGACGGAGAGAGGTTTCGCTCGACCAAGTTTCTCACCTTGGGGTGCACCAGTATTGTTCGTGAAAAAGAAGGACGGAACCATGAGGTTGTGCATTGACTATCGTCAGCTGAATAAAGTGACGATAAAGAACAAATATCCGTTGCCGCGCATCGATGATTTGTTCGACCAACTGAAGGGAGCCTCAGTGTTCTCAAAAATAGATTTGAGATCGGGCTATTATCAGTTGCGAATTCAAGATCCAGATATTCCCAAAACTGCCTTCAGAACGAGATATGGTCACTACGAATTCTTAGTGATGCCGTTTGGGCTCACTAATGCCCCTGCGGTATTTATGGATTTGATGAATCGGATCTTCAGACCGTATTCGGATCAGTTCGTAGTTGTGTTCATTGATGACATTTTGGTCTATTCAAGAGATGAGACCGAACATGCTGAGCATCTGAGGCTAGTGCTGCAAATTTTGCGGGATAAGCAGTTATATGCTAAGTTCAGTAAGTGTGAGCTCTGGTTAAGAGAGGTTAGCTACTTGGGTCATGTGGTATCCGCGTCGGGTATTCGAATTGACCCGAACAAAATTTCAGCCATACTGGACTGGAAACCTCCGAGAAATGTTACTGAAGTTCGGAGCTTTTTGGGGCTCGCCGGTTATTACCGACGATTTGTGAAAGGTTTCTCGATGATAGCCACACCAATGACGAAGCTACTTCAAAGGATGTTAAGTTCGAGTGGACGGAGAAATGTCAGAAAAGTTTCGACCAACTGAAAACTCGTTTGACTGAAGCTCCAATTTTGGTGCAACCCGAATCAGGTAAAGAGTTTGTCATCTATAGTGACGCATCCCTACTTGGGTTGGGTTGCGTATTGATGCAAGAAGGTCGAGTCGTGGCCTATGCGTCGAGACAATTGAAGCCACACGAGAGGAATTATCCGACCCATGATCTCGAACTAGCTGCCATCGTGTTTGCTTTAAAAATATGGCGACATTATCTGTTTGGTGAGAAGTGCCATGTATTTTCGGATCACAAAAGTCTCAAATATTTGATGACTCAACTAGACTTGAATCTGCGACAAAGACGTTGGCTTGAGTTGTTGAAAGATTACGAGCTTGTCATTGATTACCACCCGGGAAAGGCTAACGTGGTTGCGGACGCCTTAAGCCGGAAGTCATTGTTTGCTTTACGAGCGATGAACGTGCATTTGTCTGTTTTACCAGACAGTGTGTTAGTAGCTGAATTAAAAGCTAAACTATTATTGACTCACCAAATTCGTGAAGCTCAGAAAGTCGATGATGAATTGGTTGCAAAACGGTCTAAGTGTTTTCCGAACGAGGAATCAGAGTTTCAAATTGATGATGATGATTGTTTGAGGTTCAGAAATCATTTGTGTGTTCCAAGGAATTCGGAACTCATTTCGATGATTCTGAACGAAGCCCATTGTAGCCGAATGTCAATTCACCCGGGGAGTACGAAAATGTACAACGATTTGAAACGTCAATTTTGGTGGCATGGTATGAAACGGGACATCTCTGACTTTGTTTCGAGATGTTTAATATGTCAACAAGTGAACGCGGAACATCAAGTGTCTTCAGGATTACTCCAGCCGATCATGATACCCGAGTGGAAATGGGATCGAGTCACAATGGACTTTGTGTCCGGACTGCCTTTGTCAGCAAGTAAGAAGGATGCGATATGGGTTATTGTTGATAGACTGACTAAGTCGGCTCATTTCATCCCCGTACGTACGGATTTTTCATTGGATAAACTAGCTGAATTGTACGTTTATCAAATTGTGAGATTACACGGGGTACCTGTTTCTATCGTGTCGGATAGAGATCCGAGATTCACCTCACGATTTTGGAAGAAATTGCAAGAAGCTCTGGGTACCAAGTTGCATTTTAGCACTGCTTTTCACCCCCAAACCGATGGTCAATCCGAGCGGATAATTCAGATACTTGAGGATATGTTGAGATGTTGCATCCTCGAGTTCAGTAGTTCATGGGAACGGTATTTACCTTTGATTGAATTCGCTTACAACAATAGTTTTCAATCAAGTATTAAGATGACACCTTACGAGGCTTTGTACGGTCGTAAATGCCGTACACCATTGTTTTGGACCGAGCTCGGTGAAAGTAAAATTTTCGGAGTTGATTTGATTAAAGATGCTGAGCAGAAAGTAAAGGTAATCCGTGAAAGTCTGAAGGTAGCCACGGATCGTCAGAAGTCGTACGCAGATTTGAAACGAAAAGACATCGAGTATCAGGTGGGAGACAAAGTGTTCCTTAAGGTTTCACCTTGGAAAAAGATACTCAGGTTCGGCCGTAAGGGCAAGTTGAGCCCAAGATTCATTGGGCCGTACGAAATCTCCGAACGAGTTGGTCCGGTTGCGTATAGATTGATTTTGCCCCCGAAGCTTGAAAAGATTCATGATGTCTTTCATGTTTCGATGCTTCGACGCTATCGATCTGATCCATCGCATATAATTAGCCCATCAGAGGTTGAAATTCAAGTCGACATGAGCTATGAAGAAGAACCGATGCGTATCCTAGCTCGTGAAGTGAAGGAGTTGCGAAACAAAAGAGTTCCGCTAGTAAAGGTGTTATGGCTCAAACACGGGATCGAGGAAGCTACTTGGGAGACCGAGAGCTCGATGAAAGAACGATACCCAAACCTATTTACCGGTAAGATTTTCGGGGACGAAAATTTCTTAAGTGGGGGAGAGTTGTGACAGCCCAAAGTTGACCCTAGTCGGGAAGTGGTTTCGGGACCGCTAAACCGAGTCACCGAAATGTTTGAATGTGATACTTATTGTCTAGAATATGTAATTATGAATGTGTGAAAATTTCAAGCTTCAATTTGGTTGATTTCATGTGAATTTAGTCAATAGGACTTATGTGAGAAAATTCAAAAATGTGATAGGTCAATGTGTGAGGACCTATTAGTGATGTGGACAAAGGGGGGACTTGCATGTCAAATTTCCCCCCCTAATGAGTAGTGGCCGGCCATGACAAAGAATGATGGGCAAAACATGTCATGAAACATGTTTTGTTAGTGGAAGAATAAAATAAGAAGTATGGGTAATAAAGAAATGGAAAACAAAAAAAAAATGTGTGTGTGTAGTGTTTGTCCCCCCCCCATTGCCGTGAGCTCAAGAGAAGAAAGGAGAAAAGTTTGTGTTCATCCTTTCTCACCTCCATTTTAGCCTAAATTAGAAAGAAAAACAAAGAAAAAAAATTTCTCATCCTTTGGTTCATCCTTGGCCAAAAATTTTAAGGAGGAAAGAAGAAGAAAGGTGAAGAGATTCGGCCATGCATGTAGCTAGGCCAAGGTATGTTTAATGATGTTCCATGAGATGCATGCATGTTTTAGTTGTTAGCTTGAGTTCTACCTAGCCCATGGTCTAAATCTTGCTATGTGATGGAAATGGCACTTGACCATGGATGCATCATTCTTGGTTGGTGTTTGATGTTGTGGTGATGAGGCATGAGGATGAGTTAAGATTCGGCCTAGGTGGGGGTTGTGTTAATGCCATTGCATGCAAAATATGAAGCTTGTTAATGATGCATGTGATGATGGCTTGATGATTCTTGAACCTCCTTTTTAGCATTTTTGTGTGAGCACATATGTGCATTGGTTGCTAAAGGGAGAAGAATCGGCTAGCAAGATGTGTGCTAAGGCCGAATGTAACTTTGCATGTTGATGAGCAATGCATGTGTTAAATCGATGAAAAGGGGGAGGATGCTTTACTAGTGTGTATATGTGTGTATTAAGTGTTGAAATCGACCCCAAAAATGGACATGCATATTCGGCCAAGGGGAAAGAAATTAGCTAATATGTTGTGTTGATGCATGATTTTTGCATGTATGAGACTTTAATGTCTAATGTATGAATATGGGCTAAGTGCCTTGTGTTCATCTTTTGATGCCTAAATGATGAAATCAATTTATTTGTTTGATTAAGCTCAAGAGCAAAGGGGAAATAAATCCGATAAAGGGAAGGAAAAAGTGGTCGAATAGTTAGCGGGATCGTTCGACAACACCCGAGGTAAGTTCTTGAGTAAGAGAGCTTAAATTTCGATGTGATTAAATCATGCTCTATGTGTGGCTATTGAGCCGAATGTACAAGGACAATATGTGCCTTGTGTTTGAGTTTCTTAAACGAAAATGAAATATGAATGTGCCATGAATTATTGTTAGATGTGCATGATTAATTGAATGCTGTCCGGGCTAAGTCCCGAAGGCTTTGTGCTAAGTGAATATATCCGGACTAAGATCCGAAGGCCTTTGTGCGAGATACTAAATCCGGGTTAAGTCCCGAAGGCATTCGTGCGAGTTGTTAAATCCGGGTTAAGTCCCGAAGGCATTCGTGCGAGTTGTTAAATCCGGGTTAAGTCCCGAAGGCATTCGTGCGAGTTGTTAAATCCGGGTTAAGTCCCGAAGGCATTGTGTGAGTTACTAAAACCGGGCTATGTCCCGAAGGCATTTGAACGAGGAGCTATATCCGGTTAAATCCCGAAGGTACGTGATTTGGTAATGAATGAGCTTGCTGTAAAATTTCAGCGAATACTCGAAAAACATCCCAATATGGGGATATGTTACGTATGTGTTAAATATTAATCGAGCCCTTACAAATAAATGTTCGCTCAGTTGATAAACGAGCTACCGGCCTTCGGCCAAGTTAGTTTATTGTGTATGTACATAAGGGTTGTTAATGTTGTGAAGCAAGTTTGATATCGGTAAATTGCGTATTATGAAATATTCCGTTTAGCTAAATGTGTGCTATTATTTGTGCATGCTGGAATTCCTTGCTCAAACTTACTAAGCATAAATTGCTTACTCGTTACATTGCTCCTCTGTTTTATAGATTTTTGGTTCTCCAGCTATCGGACTCGGGATCTTGAAGTCGAAGTCGCCCACACTATCAAAGGCTCTTTTGGGTACTATTTTGGTTGAATTTTGATATGGCATGTATAGGACTACCCATCGTTGTCTTTCGAGTACTTTATGAAATGTATAAGTGTACAGCCATGCGAAAATGGCTTGTAGAAGTGGAGTATGGCATTAGACCATGCGTATTTATGAATGTATAGATGGTTTCATGATGTAACTATAGTTGGAATGGAAGTGTTGAGCAAATGACCAGCCACTAGAATGGCTAAGTATGATCATATGTGGGCTTATGTATGACAAGGCCCTAGTTGGTCCATGAAACCCCAAATTAGGTAAGGTTTACTTTGAAAACAGAAGCTGATAGCAGCAGTGGTGTGGATTGGAAAAATCACAAGAATTCGTAGGAGTGGAATTAAATAGTGAATAAATTATGTAATCGAACCTTGATGAATCTACTTTCATATGGAAGTAACGAAACAATCATAGGAACAGTACAGTAAGAGATATTCGGGTTCTTGTGGAACAGGGCCAGAACAGTTTCTGGATTCCCTGTTCCGACTTTGGAAATTCACTATAAATTGACCAGAGATAATTAGGGGTCATACCATATATGTATGGATTCCTCTCTGAGTCTAGTTTCCATAGAAACAAACGGCATCAGTATTGAAGCTCTGTGCAGAGAGATATCCAAGTTGTAATGGGAAAAGGTCAGTGTAGTCGACCCCTGTAACATGGGAGACTTTGACTAATAAACTGTACTAATTGGCCCGACCAAAAATTCTAGAAAAAAATACATACGTGGGGACATGAGTCTAGTTTCAGGGAAAAATCACAAAACTGATTTTTGAGTTGTGAAACTCAAGATATGATTTTTGAAGCGACTAGTACTCAGACTGGGCAGTGTCTGAAAAAAAAAAAAAAAATTTTCAAAGTTTGTTAACATCTCGTGTCCGACTCCGGTGTCGGTCTCGGGTTCGGGGTGTTACATTTTTCATTAAAATCGAATTGCTATTTTTCCGAAGCTAAACCTTTTCTATCGTACTTGAACCTTAGCACATAATCAACTCCCTTGAACCTAATTTGAACCACAAATAACTTCCCCAAAAAAATACTTCTTCTTGACGCAAGACGAACGAAACTTCTTCGTTAGACGATCGGGCAAAAAAAGCAACTCAACTCAATCCAACGAGGCTGGTTTGCATCACGTTCATTCTAACCATCTTGTTAGAACTTACCTAGCACAATAACTAAACAAATTTGGTGTAGTATACCTTTGGAGATATCCATATTACCCCAAAACCCTCAATACTCATACCAATCTCTTCTTCTCTACATATCTACTCATTCAGAGAACAATCCTTACTTGATACTCAAACATCAACTATGCATCCAATGTATGCACCAAGAGCATCAATTGGGCAGATAGGACTACGCCACTCATATTTCTTTGGGTTTATTCACCAAACTTAGGACTTGCCAAAGCTAGGTGTTACAAATGTGGCATTCCATAACTCGAGTTTGGTAATCAGACTGGGTATGGGGTGTTATATTTTTTGGTATTAGAGCTAGCCAGGTTGGTTGATTTGTTAGGTTTTCCATGATTGTAAATCATTTAAAAGTAATAAGTATGATTGTTTTGTTGTTGGTTTTGGATTGGGAAAAATACATTGCCTTGGTTCAGTTGTTTCTTTTGCAAGATTATGCTTCAGATCACTGTCCTCTACTCACCTTCTTAGTGGTTGTGTTCACAGATATGTTTTAGCAAGATGTGATCGCAAGTGTGCAAGCCATGCTCATAGATGTGGTTTGGAGAACTATGTTCGTAGATGTGTTTTGGAGAACTATTTTTACAGATATGTTTTAGCGAACTAAGTTCGTAAATGTTGTTTCAAGCTTAGGATGCATAATTGAACATGCTTATGATTTTTTGCTTAAACTTATTTCTTATGTATGTTTAGAGTTAGTAAAATGCCTCTCAGAAGAGTAAATGTGAATATGAATCGTATTAATGAAGCCACGGGCCTTCAAGAGGGTGACAGGACTTCACGTCACTTGTACGACCTCGTAAGGCAAATATTCTGGATGAAAATGTTGAATCGTTGGTACAAGCCATGATGTAGGCTTTCCAATGTGTTGTTGTGAGACCAATGTTGCTACTGCCAATTACGAGCTCTATGTGGTAAGCAATTCAGTGGTGTTAGGGGAGCTAATCCTACTAAGGTAGAATATTTTCTTGAGGGTATTAAAAAGATCCTAGAGCAAAATGGCATGTATTGAGGAAGAAAAGTTGGGATGTATTGTGTCCTTACTGATGAATGAAGCCCATTGCTAGTGGAAAACAGTGAAGCAAGGAACTTTTGTGAACTGATTGACTTAGGACTTTTTCTTGGAAATATTTAAGAAGAAATTCATGGGCGAGCAGTCCATGGAAGCTTGCAAGCGAGAATTTATTAACCTGGTGTAAGGTGATATGTTTGTAGTTGAGTACGAGGCTGAATTTGTGCGACTAAGCCAATACACAATTGAGATGGTCTCTCTAGAAAGGGATCACTGCAAAAGATTTCACTTGTAGGCTAAAATTCCTAAAATACTCTCGAAAATCCTAGGCCCTTTTTCGGGGTGTTACAAATATAATTTATAAAAATAATATAGATAACAATGGAGACAGATTGTAGACTCTAGCAGTTTTAATGATAGAAGACTAACTCACTTTCGTGTTCATAATTAACTCCTATTCCTGGTTCTACTTAATCAACTAGTCATTAACCTAGCAGGGCCTCTTAGCCTTCCACTTACCTAATGAGTCGGCGAGAACTACTTATCTATCAATGTCACCGTTCAGATCGGATTAGGGTAAGGTTTTCACGGATAAGCAATCCTGATTTCAGGTTCATTCCCACCTATATGACTTCCTATTTTGAAAATGACACTTATTTGTAAAAGAGTGAGAATTGTGAGCTTTCAAGAGGTAAATAGACCAAATTTTAGAATTGAACCTAAAAACCCCATTCCCAGCTTATTTTCACGATACGTCTTCTCATTCCCCATAGTGTTGTCATCGCTCACTCTCCTAAAGCCCTAACTCCTTAATTTTGATTCTCACACCATATTCCTTTGATTTCCATCATTTCCCAAGTCAATTACCTTTATAAATCTCCAAGAAAATACCCAAAAATCTCATCAATTTCATTATCTTCCTTGAGTGTGGGTTTCTCGAATTTATGCTAAAAAATCCATTTTTCTTCAATTAAAGGTAATCATTCACTTTCCCATTAGTTTTTACTGTTATCTAGACTTTAAAATTAAGTTTTCATTATGAAAATTGCATGTTTTTAGTTAAAACCCAAAAATCAGGTCATTAATGGTGGATTTCGGGTTTGTGGATTAAAACTTGGATTTAAAGTGTTTTTCAACTCATTTTAACTTGATTAGAAGGTTTCTAAAGTTAATTTAAAGTTTTGTTAAGGATTCTTTGGGTTTTAATGAATTTTCATTGTTATGCCCAAAACTTGTCGAAAAATTTTAATACCTTGAAACAGGTAGTTTTTTTTGTAGTTTAACGATTGGGAATTACCGTATATGAATATCAAGGTGAATACTATTTTAAAAAAAAGATTAAATGTAGATCGAGTTATTCGATTTTTAAGTTTGTCATGCTAAAGGGTTTAACTACCTGAGAATGTAGTTTAGGCTTGTATTTCGGTTGGTTTAAATGAGTCCTTGGTTGTTCCTTGACTGTGTATATCATGTGATTTTTGTGTGTGAAGACTTGGAGTCATTAGAACCTACTACGAGTTGAAGAAAGAGCTAGTTTATGCTCTTGGTTTTTGATGAAAGTTCATAATTGGTGAGTGTTTTGGAATCACTGCTCGTAGATGATTCATTGTATAATTGGGAATTTAGATGTAACCTAAACCCCTACTCCAAATTTTGAGTGTAAGTTTTCTCACACCTATGATTAAATGTGAAACATGTTTGCTTGTGAACTTGTGAAATTGTGAAATTATGAACATATATGAGATGCTATGGTATATGCTATGAGCTTGTGATGACGTTGTGAAAGTGAATTATGAACATATATTCATGCCTTGTGACAGTAACTATGTAGATTTGTTTTCATGCCATAGACAGAGATTATATTGTGCTACTAATGTGAATATGTAGTGCATATGTGTAGAAAACGGTAACTAAATATCTGATAATAATGTGGATATTTTGGCCTTGTGACCTTATGAGACCGTTGGATATAGTTGGCATGCCATAGGATTATGAGTACTCACCTTTTTGTTGTGATATATGCAGGGCATTGAGGCCTAGATACAGTTTCAGAGAGATACGAAAATGTGAGCTAAGATACATTCATCGAGATATGTATATGTGGTGTGTTGGAGAGTTTTAGCTATATGCTTCACTTATGGGACAAGTTCGACCCTTTGAGTCATTACGGTGTGGTGGAAATTCGTGTATCCGACGTGTGGTGATAGAGTCCACTCTATGTTTCATAATCTTAAGAGCCAAATTGTGATAAAGAGTAACTGAATGTGTTTAAATGCTATTGATATATGCTAGAATATATGCTTAAGTACTCAAATGACTACTGTGTGAATGACATTTTTTAAGGTGGCTAATGTGAAAAATATGTCATTAGAGTAAAATATGATATAGGTATGATGTATGCCTATTTTGTGATGCATGATGGCTTGTTTATGTAGTGGTTATTTTGAGCATTCACTAAGCTTATTAAGCTCACCCACTCCGTTTTAACCATTGCAAAGTGTCACATTCCCGGTTTTAACGGTGTGCCCTTTGAGGGATTGATCCAAGCCATTCTTTTAGTTTCTATAATAGGTGTATTTGGTTTATTTATTATATAGGACTTTAAGGCAATGTTAGCATGATGAATCGTTAGTTTAAGTTTGTATGACTTAATATTCGCATGAATGCTATGGTAACAAAAGAAAAATAAAGGATGCATGTATGATATACATGACTATTGCGATGAAATCAATGTGAGATGGTGGTGTAGCATCCTAGAACTCGGGACAAATGTAGGGTGTTACATTTGGTGGTATCAAAACCTAGGTTCAATAACTCTCAGACCTAGGTGATTGTTGTTGATACGTTGATTGGGGTTTCGTAACCCGTGGATCTTGGAAACCCAAGTGGTTGAATTATTTTGATTGTTTGAATCGCATGAGATATCTCTTAGTGTGATACAAGAGGGGTAGGAATAGGAACACATAGCCTTTAATCCTAAATTTTTTTTGCAGGAACGAGACTTGGATCATTTCCCCGCCACTCACACTGTTTATTTGTTTATGTGTGTATGCTAGATAATTAGATATGCCTACTAGACGTGTGAATGTGAGACCTAATGCTCAAGAGGATGGTACATCCTCTGTACCTCTTGTGCCATTGCATAGAGTGAATATTCTTGATGAGGGTGTAGGCTCTCTGATGGAAGCAATAATTGGAGTGTTTCAGCAGATTGTTAGTGCTAACCCTGCTCCTGCACCTGTCAATCCTACACCGGTGAATCGGGGCATGCCTCTTAAACATTTTTGGCCATTGAATGGTAAAGAATTTTTGGAGTTAAAGGGATTGATCTGACCATATATGAGTATAGGTTGGAAGGAGTTGAAAGGATCCTCGAGTAGATGTCCTCTTCTAACGAGGAGAAATTGGGTTGTACTGTGTCCCTACTTGTTGAAGAAGTACATTATTGGTGGAATACTGTTAAGAGAGGTACAACCACTGATTGTTTAACTTGGGATTATTTCTTAGAGGTGTTTAGGAGGAAGTTTATGGGCGAGTAGTATATGGAAGCTCATAAACAGGAATTTCTACATCTTATGTAAGGTGGGTTATCTATTGTCTGAGATGGTGTTGACTGAGAAGGTGATACGAACTCACCTCGATGATGATTTGAGTCGTTTAGATTGCCCGATCGTAAAATGGAGAAGTCTCGTTCAATTCAGAGTTTGATGGAATTTGGCTAAGTATAGGCTTTAAATAAAAGGTTTCGAATAGGTATAAAGGGTGAAAGTTATAAAGTTCGGTCTAACAAATAAACAAGTGATTTTAAAGGAGGATAAGTTGGATGGAGAGGATATGTTTAAGTATGGAATTTGGCAAAACAATGAGAATGGTTAAGGAAATGGATAATAAAGTTTTGGTGGACAAGTACATGATAATTTAGTGGATAGTTAACGGTGGAATGGAAATAAATTTTAAGAGTCAAGAATGAACCAATACTATGGTGAGTATTGACTCGAGACTTATAGGACACTTAAAGGTGGATAGGTGATTGAAATAGGACCTTGACCCGCTATCTAGGAAGATAGCAACCAAAGGTATCAATGGGGTGAATGCCACACTCGGATTGAGTGATAAGTTCAAAGAAACAAGGTAGACGCTACTAGCTATGCTAGATAATTCAGCTTGAGTCTTATCGAAATAAGAGAGTTGAATAACTCACAAATGTTATAAACATTCATAAAAAGGTTTAAATTTTATAACCTGAAAATATTTACAAAGCAACTATTTATAGCTAAATAACTTGTCTAGCCGAATAGACACTTAGGGAATTAAATGGACAACTCAAATTAGCTTAATTGAGCTGAAGTTTCCTTGAAGCTTCCCAAAACATCCAATGGTGTTTCCCAAGTCAGCTTAGTAAATTGAAAGTAAATGTGGAGCTGAAACAAGTTGAATAAATTCATCCAAAGGTGTGAACAGCCTTTTAATGAGCTACTTTGATCAGTTGAATGGTTTTGAGGGTATTAAATGATGTCTTGAGTTCTCCAATGGACATTAGGTGTGAAACCGAATATGATTTGCCCCTTAAGTGTGAATGCACAAACCCAAATGGTCATTTAAGGTGAAAGGAATTTTCCAGCAATGTGAATGTGTTTATTCCTTTCTTGGGAAGCCAAAAAATGCAACAGCCATTTTTAAGGAAGTTGTGGCACACGAACAACCTTATGTTTGAACACTTGAACTACATCAGCCTCCAAATGTGTGAACAAACGAATTTGAATAGCTCCCATGGTGTGAACTCACGAAACTGGGTGGCCATAAAGGTGTGAACATGATTATTCAGTTGAAGAACAAGTGTGAAAACACTTGATGCCTTGTTGAACCCGAAATGGCTCTTGGGAGGTTGTGTTCAGCTCATAATTGTGCCATATGAACAGCCAAAAGAAACTTCCTAGTAGCAGCCAATGTGAACACCTTTAGTGTCGTCCATACACAATCCTACAAGACAAATTAAACACGACTTAGACATATTTAATTGGTCTGAATTAAAACATGTCATACGAACTCGCCTTGGTGATAATTCGAGTCGTTTAGATTCCCGATCGTGAAATTAAGTACGCGATGAATTAAATCAAAATAGGTTGGAAAAATGGAAAGATAAGTTTAAAAAGGCTGGAAGTTAGATTCGAATAAAGGTCTCAAAGATAATTTAAAAGATGGATGGAAGGTGTTCGGCTAGGGCAAAGGCTGAACCAACAATATATAGGATTGTTAACCCAAGTCTTAAAAGCACTTAGATGGATAATGGTAGGTAAAAATAACAAATAAAACCTTAACCCACTATCTATCGAGATAGGAACCAAATGTATAATGAACGCCACACTTTGATAAGTGATAAGTTCGGATAACAAGGAAAGAATGACGCCACAAGCTGAGCTTAATAAGTCATTTCAGTCCAAGAGAGAACAATGAGAGTTAAATTCTCACAAAGAGCAAAAGTTCATATACTTTGCAAAAAGTCCTTTAAATAATTATAAAAACAAACTATTTACAGGCTGAACATGTTCCAACCGAATGGACACAAACTAATCAGCTTAAATGAGTTATTGATGAACTTAATTAATCTAATTAAAACTAAAAGACCTTTGAGAAACTCTAACATATGTAACAGCTATGAACAATTTATTTAATCTTCCTAATCAGCTAATAATTAGCTCTAATGAACTGGATGAATTTGATTCAATGCTTGATCAGCTAAAAAGGTTATAACAGCCTTTTATTTCTCCTTGGGCAGCCGAATGGACAGCAATAACAATTGGCTTAAATTTGGCACACGAATAGCCTCTTTGCATGAATGCTTGAAGAAAATTGTTTCAAGGTGTAAATGGATGAATTGGAATAGCCATTAACACATAAAAACGTTTGGAAGCTGAATGGCTTGTGTAATCAACTCCTTGTCCATTAAAATCTTCAAACAGTTACTTGAATAAGCTCATAACAGCTATTGGCTTTAATTCAACTTGTTGGCCTTTAATTCAACTTCATAACAGCTGAATTCATTCCTCTCTTTAATGCCAATCCATGTAACAACTGATTTAAATGATTAATTGACCTATAAGCACAATTAAACAAGTTAAATGGCTGTAGCAAATTAATTAAGCTGTAACATATTAAATGCCAAAATTATTCAAGCAACTAAAATTAAAAACAACTTAATTTATTAAACTAATGATTTAAGCAACTTAATTAACTAACATGAACTTAATTAACTAAGATGATTAATTTATTCTAGTAACTTATTAACTAAGATGAACTCAATTAACTAAGATGAGTAATTTATTCCAGCAACTAAAAACTTATTCTAGCAAATTAAAAATGGGTTGAAGTTAAGCTAAATGAGCTTGGGTTGACTAGACAAGCTTGAAGAGGCTAGAATTGAGCTCATTGAGCTAAAATTAAGCTTCATTTTGCACTTGGGCTCCTCGAGCGTAGGCCAATTCTGAGGTCATCGAGTTGTATCGAAACATGATGTGGCCGAGATCATATCAACATGTATTAAAGATGTTTAAAACTAAGACATAATTAAATGCCTATTTAATATGTACTATACTAAGTCCTATTTAAGATCTGCATTTAAAATGTTCAGCTTAAGACATAATAAAAGCATGTATTAAAATAAAACACATTAATCACAAAATTAATAAGTTCAAATTAAAACATATTCATGAGCTGAAACTAAATTAACTAACTTAATTAAAGCATAAAATTGTTCCAGCAACTAAAATGAATAAATTAAAAAGATGGAAACGAGCTCAATGAGCTAGAATCGAGCTAGGTCAGCTTGCAAGAGATTGCAAACCACACTTGGTGAGCTGGTCCAAGAGTGTGCTCGGGGCGTGGCCGTATCAGAAGGACTGTTGTAAAAAGTTCTATTTTGGGCTCAATCGAGAGATTCAGGTTTATTTAGTCGCCCAAAATACAAAGTTGTTTGATGAGCTTATGGAAAAAGACAAGTTTTTTGAGGTGACTTTGGCTTAGCCAACTTGTTCTGTAGTGGCTGAGACTGGTAAGAAGGCTTTCGATGGTGCTTCTAGATGTTCGCCCAAGAGGGGGTGTGATAACTATAGCTCTGGTAAGGGTGCGAGACGTGGGTCTCGATCGAGTCAGTCTAAACAGTAGAGTAATGCTGTGACTAGCACTGATGGTTTGACTGGTAGTTCTAGATGGCTGTTTTGTGCTCATTATGATCATAGGCATCCTAGAGAGTTTCGTAAGCTGATAGATGGATACTAAGTGTGGTTCAGATCACAGACTCAGAGTTTGACACCTACTACTGCGCTTGCTAAAGGTCGTGGTCACTGTAGAGGTAATGGGAGACCGATTGGGCAGCAGATTATTGCTTCTATAGTAGCCTCATTGGTTGAGTATGGTGGTCCAGATCTGGTTTATGCTGTTAGGGAACCTGAGGATCGAGATTCGACTAAAGTTATTGCAGTTGCTTTCACTTTGCAGTCTATTCCATTGTTTTCTTTGGTTGATTCTATTCTACACATTCATATATTCTAAATGAATTAGCTTGTAAGTTAAGGATTCCTGTAGAGACTATTGATTTAGGTATGACTGTAATTAGTTCCTTTGGAGATTGTATTGTTGTGAATAAGGTTTATCGTAGGTGTCCTCTTATGATACAAATGCATGTTTTCTCTGTTAATCTCATAGTACTACCATTTTATGGATTTGATGTGTTTTTGGGAATGGACTGGTTAACTGAGCATAAGGCTAAGGTAGATTTTGAGAGTAAGCGAATTACTTTGAGAAATAGTGATGGGTTGGAAATTCCTGCTATTGGCGAAAAACCAGGTTTTATGTCTAATGTGGTTTTAACTATAAAGGTTGAGAAGTTGATGGTAAAGGTTGTGAAGCTTATTTTGCTTATGTGATGAATTTGGTTAGTAAGAAGTTGAGAGTTTAGGATATTCAAACTGTTAGGTATTTTCCTAATGTGTTTTCTAAAGAGTTGTCTGGCTTGCCAACGAAAAGAGAAGTCGAGTTTGTAATTGAGTGTTATCCTAGTACTGCATAGTGTCTATTGCACCCTATCACATGGCACAAAAAGAGTTCAATGAGTTAAAGATTTAGTTGCAAGAGTTGTTGGATATAGGGCTCATTCGACCGAGTGTATCTCTGTGAGGTGCACCAAATTTATTTGTTAAGAAAAAGGATGGTACGATGCAGATATGTATTGACAATAGACAGTTGAATAAGTTGACTATTAAGAATAAGTATCCTTTTCCTCGGATTGACGACTTGTTTAATCAGTTTTGAGGTGTAATAATGTTCTCGAAAATAGACTTAAGATTTGGGTATTATTAGTTAAAGGTGAAGGAGTGTAATGTGTTGAAAACTGCTTTTAGGACCTGATATGGGTATTATGAGTTTTTAGTGATGCTGTTTGGTTTAAGTAATGCCCCTGCTGCGTTATGGATTTGATGAATCGACTATTTCATTTGTACATGGATAAGTTTGTGGTCATCTTTGTAGATGATATTTTGGTGTATTCTCGTTCTGAGGAGGATTGCAACGAGCATCTAAGGGTTGTCTTGCAGACTTCGAGGGATAAGAAACCATATGCGAAGTTAAGTAACTGTGAATTTTGGCTTAAAGAAGTGGCATGTTTGGGACATGTGATTTCGACAGAAGGGATTCGAGTGGATCTTAAGAAGATTAAGGTTATTTTAGAGTGGAAGCCGCTTAGGAGTGTTATGAAAGTCCAGAGTTTCTTAAGTTTGGCTGGTTACTATCATAGATTCGTTGAAGGGTTTTCTCTTATTGCTGCACCCTTAACAAAACTACTTCAAAAAGATGTAGTTTTCGAGTGGATTGATGAAAGGCAGAAGAATTTTGAAAAACTTAAGGCAATTTTGACTAAGGCACCTGTATTGATTCAACCGGAACCTGGAAAGGATTTTGTAGTTTATAATGATGCTACATATTCAGGTCTTGGTAGTATTTTGATGCAAGAGGGTAAAGTTGTGGCTTATTTTTCGAGGCAGTTAAAGATGCATGAGCGCAATTACCCAACTCATGATTTGGAGTTAGCTGTTGTAGTGTTTGTACTTAAGATTTGGCATCATTATTTGTATGGAGAAAAGTGTGTGATTTATACAAACCATAAGAGCCTTAAGTACCTCATTACCCAAAAAGAGTTGAATTTAAGGTAAAGGCATTGGATTGAACTTTTGAAGGATTATGTTTGTTTGATAGAATATCATCCTGGTATGGCAAATGTAGTTGCTGATGCTTTGAGTAGAAAGTTTATGACAGAATTGAGAGCTATGTTTGCGCGTTTAACTTTGGGTAGTGATGGTGGTTTTTTAGCTAAACTACAAGTGAAGCCAATTTTGTTGCATCAAATTAAGGAGAAGCAACCTTTAGAGAGGAAGTTATTAAAGAGGATCCGATAAGTTGAACAAGGTGTTAGGGGAGACTTTGACATTGATGCAGAAGGTATCTTGAATTTTTGAGGTAGATTGTGTGTGCCACAATATGTGGATTTAAGACAAGCGATCCTTACCAAGGAGCATAGTATCCCTTACGCTATGCATCCCGGTAGTGGTAAAATGTACCATGATTTTCATGAGATTTATTGGTGGCCTGGGTTGAAGCGTGATGTTACAAATTTTGTGACTCGATGTTTGGTTTGTCAAAAGGTGAAAGCTGAACAACAGTTTTCTTCGGGTTTGTTGCGACTGATTGCGATTCTTGAATGGAAGTGGGAAAGGATTACTATGAATTTTGTTTCAGGTTTGTCATTGACGCCATCGAAGAAGGATTCATTTTGGGTTATAGTAGATCGATTTTCAAAGACTGTGCATTTCTTAGTGGTGCGTACTAATTATTATTGCAGAATTTGGCAGAGTTGTACATTGTGGAGATCGTACATCTTCATAGTGTTCTAATTTCTATCATCTCTGATAGAGATCCTCACTTTACTTCAAGATTTTGGAAGAGTTTGCAAGAGGCTTTGGGGTCAAAACTTACTTTTAGTACGGCTTATCACCTCCAAATGGATGGTCAAGCTGAGAGGGTTATTCAAGTGTTAAAAGATATGTTGCGAAGTTGTGTGATTGAGTTCAGTGGTATTTGGGAGCGATATCTACCTTTAATAGAGTTTGCTTACAACAATAGTTTCCAAACGAGTATTTGCATGGCACTGTTTGAGGCGTTGTATGGTAGGAAGTGTAGAACTCATTTGTGTTGGACAGAGTTGGATGAAAAGCGTGTTGTTGGACCAAAATTAGTTCGTGAGACTGAAGAGAAAGTAAAATTGATATGTGACAGGTTGAAAGCAGCAATAGATAGGCGGAAATCTTATGTGAATTTGAAGCACCGAGATATCAAGTTTCAAGTTGGTAATAAGGTTTTTTGAAGGTTTCCCCATGGAAAAAGTTTTTAAGATTTGGAAAAAAGGGTAAATTAAGTCCAAGGTATGTTGGACCTTATGAAGTTGTTGAGAGGATTGGACCAGTAGCTTATTGACCAAGTTGCCGCCAGAACTTTAACGTATTCATGTTGTTTTCCATGTATCTATGTTGTGGAAGTTGTGACAGCCCAAAATTGACCCTAGTCGGGAAGTGGTTTCGGGACCACAAAACCGAGTCATAAAAATAATTAATTTTCATATTCTATGCTTATTATGTGTGTACATGAGTATGTGGAAGTTTCATTCTCCAATTTTGCCAATTGCATGAGAAATTATTAAATAGGGATTGATATGAGACATGGTGAAAATATGATAGGCTAATTTAAAATGGTCTATTAATGCATGTTGTGAAAATGATGGGTTTGCATGTCAAATTACCCAAAATTTGAGCTAGTGGTTGGCCATGCTATGGGTGGAAACATGTTGGGAACATGTTGGCCTAGTGAGGTATGTAGGAAAAAAAAAATAAGGGGCATGGGCATAAAATAATGAAAAGGAGTATGATGAATACAAAAAAAAATGTGTGTAGTTGTTTCCCCCCCCATTGCCGTGAGCTAAAGAAAAGAAAGGAGAAAATTTTTGTTCATCCTTTCTCATCTTCATTTAGCGAAACTAGAAAGAAAAAAAACAAAGAAAAAAAATGCTCATCCTTTGGTTCATCCTTGGCCAAAAATTTTAAGGAGGAAGGAAGAAGAAAGGTTGAAGAGGTTCGGCCATGCATGTAGCTAGGCTAAGGTATGTTTGATGATGTTCCATGAGATGCATGCATGTTTTAGTTGTTAGCTTGAGTTCTACCTAGCCCATGGTCTAAATCTTGCTATGTGATGGAAATGACACTCGGCCATGGATGCATCATTCTTGGTTGATGTTTGATGTTGTGGTGATGAGGCATGAAGATGAGTTAAGATTCGGCCTAGGTGGAGTTTGTGTTAATGCCATTGCATGCTAAATATGAAGCTTGTTAATGATGCATGTGATGGTGGCTTGATGACTCTTGAACCTCCTTTTTAGCATTTTTGAGTGAGCACATATGTGCATTGGTTGCTAAATGGAGAAGAATCGGCTAGCAAGTTGTGTGCTAAGGCCGAATATAACTTTTGCATGTTAATGAGCAATGCATGTGTTAAATTGATGGAAAGGGAGAGGATGCTTTACTAGTGTGTATATGTGTGTATTAGCCAAGTTTTGAACTTGAAACAAAAGGGTGTTTAGTCAATACAAGTGACCATACTTGTAGAATGTATTAAGTGTGGAAATCGGCCCCAAAATAGACATGCATATTCGGCCAAGGGGGAAAAATTAGCTAAAATGTTGAGTTTGATTCATGATTCCGTACATATGTGACTTTAATGTCTAATGTATAAATATGGGCTAAGTGCCTTGTGTTCCTCTTTTCGATGCTCAAATGATTAAATCAATTTATTTGTTTAATTAAGCTCAAGAGCAAAGGGGAACTAAATCCGATAAAGGGAAGGAAAAAGTGGTCGAATAGCTATCGGAATCGTTCGACAACACCCGAGGTAAGTTCTTGAGTAAAAGAGCTTAAATTATGATGTGATTAGATCATGTTTTGAGCAAATTAAAATCATGCTCTTTGTGTGGCTATTGAGCCGAATTTGCAAGAATGATAAATGTCTTGTGTTTGAGTTTTGCTAACGAAAATGAAATACGAATGGGCCATGATTCATTGTTAAATGTGCATGGTTATTTGAATGCTGTCCGGGCTAAGTCCCGAAGGCTTGTGCTAAGTGACAATATCCGGACTAAGATCCGAAGGCATTTGTGCGAGATACTAATTCCGGGCTAAACCCGAAGGCATTTGTGCGAGTTACTAAATCCGGGTTAAGTCCCGAAGGCATTTGTGCGAGTTACTAAATCCGAGTTAAGTCCCGAAGGCATTTGTGCGAATTACTATAACCTGGCTCTGATACCAATCAAATGTAACACCCCGAACCCGAGACCGACACCGGAGTCGAACACGAGGTGTTAACAGACTTTAAACCCCTTATAAAAATATTTCTCAGACACTGCCAATCTGCGTACTAGTCGCTTTAAAAATCATATCTTGAGTTTCACAACTCGAAAATAAGTTTCGTGATTTTTCCCTGAAACTAGACTCATATGCCCATCTACATATTTTTTTCTAGAATTTTTGGTTGGGCCAATTAGTACAGTTTATTAGTCAAAGTCTCCCATGTTACAGGGATCGACTACCCTGACCTTTGCGCATTACGACTTGGATATCTCCTTGTACAGGGCTCCAATCCTGATGCCGTTTGTTTCTATAGAAACTAGACTCAGAGAGGAATCTATCCATATATGATATGACTCCTAATTATCTCTGGTTAATTTGTAATGAATTTCCAAAGTCGGAACAGGAAATCCAGAAACCGTTCTGGCCCTGTCTCACGAGAACCTGAATATCTCTTAACATACTATCCGTATGATTGTTTCGTTACTTTCCTATGAAAGTAGATTGATCAAGGTTTGTTTACATAATTTATTCACTATTTAATTCCCTTCCTACTATTTTTAGTGATTTTCCAAATCTACATCACTGCTGCTGTCAGCATCTGCCTTTAAGGTAGACTTTACCTATTTCTATCGTGTCGGATAGAGATCCGAGATTCACCTCGCGATTTTGGAGGAAATTGCAAGAAGCTTTGGGTACCAAGCTGCATTTTAGCACTGCTTTTCATCCCCAAACCGATGGTCAATCTGAGCGGATAATTCAGATACTTGAGGATATGTTGAGATGTTGCATCCTCGAGTTCAGTGGTTTATGGGAACGGTATTTACCTTTGATTGAATTCGCTTACAATAATAGTTTTCAATCAAGTATTAAGATGGCACCTTACGAGGCTTTGTACGGTCGTAAATGTCGTACACCATTGTTTTGGACCGAGCTCGGTGAAAGTAAAATTTTCGGAGTTGATTTGATTAAGGATGTCGAACAGAAAGTAAAGGTAATCCGTGAAAGTCTGAAAGCAGCCACAGATCGTCAAAAATCGTATGCGGATTTGAAACGAAAGGACATTGAATATCAGGTGGGAGATAAAGTGTTCCTTAAAGTTTCTCCTTGGAAAAAGGTACTCAGGTTTGGTCGTAAGGGCAAGTTGAGCCCGAGATTCATTGGGCCGTACGAAATCTCCGAACGAGTTGGTCCGGTTGCGTATAGATTGATTTTGCCCCCTGAGCTTGAAAAGATTCACGACGTCTTTTATGTTTCGATGCTTCGACACTATCGATCTGATCCATCGCACATAATTAGCCCATCAGAGGTTGAAATTCAAGCCGATATGAGTTATGAAGAAGAGCCGATGCGTATCCTAGCTCGTGAAGTGAAGGAGTTGCGAAACAAAAGGGTTCCATTAGTGAAGGTGTTATGGCTCAAACACGGGATCGAGGAGGCTACTTGGGAAACCGAGAGCTCGATGAAAGAACGATACCCAAACCTATTTACCGGTAAGATTTTCGGGGACGAAAATTTCTTAAGTGGGGGAGAGTTGTGACAGCCCAAAATTGACCCTAGTCGGGAAGTGGTTTCGGGACCACAAAACCGAGTCATAAAAATAATTAATTTTCATATTCTATGCTTATTATGTGTGTACATGAGTATGTGGAAGTTTCATTCTCCAATTTTGCCAATTGCATGAGAAATTATTAAATAGGGATTGATATGAGACATGGTGAAAATATGATAGGCTAATTTAAAATGGTCTATTAATGCATGTTGTGAAAATGATGGGTTTGCATGTCAAATTACCCAAAATTTGAGCTAGTGGTTGGCCATGCTATGGGTGGAAACATGTTGGGAACATGTTGGCCTAGTGAGGTATGTAGGAAAAAAAAAATAAGGGGCATGGGCATAAAATAATGAAAAGGAGTATGATGAATACAAAAAAAAAATGTGTGTAGTTGTTTCCCCCCCCCATTGCCGTGAGCTAAAGAAAAGAAAGGAGAAAATTTTTGTTCATCCTTTCTCATCTTCATTTAGCCGAAACTAGAAAGAAAAAAAAAACAAAGAAAAAAAATGCTCATCCTTTGGTTCATCCTTGGCCAAAAATTTTAAGGAGGAAGGAAGAAGAAAGGTTGAAGAGGTTCGGCCATGCATGTAGCTAGGCTAAGGTATGTTTGATGATGTTCCATGAGATGCATGCATGTTTTAGTTGTTAGCTTGAGTTCTACCTAGCCCATGGTCTAAATCTTGCTATGTGATGGAAATGACACTCGGCCATGGATGCATCATTCTTGGTTGATGTTTGATGTTGTGGTGATGAGGCATGAAGATGAGTTAAGATTCGGCCTAGGTGGAGTTTGTGTTAATGCCATTGCATGCTAAATATGAAGCTTGTTAATGATGCATGTGATGGTGGCTTGATGACTCTTGAACCTCCTTTTTAGCATTTTTGAGTGAGCACATATGTGCATTGGTTGCTAAATGGAGAAGAATCGGCTAGCAAGTTGTGTGCTAAGGCCGAATATAACTTTTGCATGTTAATGAGCAATGCATGTGTTAAATTGATGGAAAGGGAGAGGATGCTTTACTAGTGTGTATATGTGTGTATTAGCCAAGTTTTGAACTTGAAACAAAAGGGTGTTTAGTCAATACAAGTGACCATACTTGTAGAATGTATTAAGTGTGGAAATCGGCCCCAAAATAGACATGCATATTCGGCCAAGGGGGAAAAATTAGCTAAAATGTTGAGTTTGATTCATGATTCCGTACATATGTGACTTTAATGTCTAATGTATAAATATGGGCTAAGTGCCTTGTGTTCCTCTTTTCGATGCTCAAATGATTAAATCAATTTATTTGTTTAATTAAGCTCAAGAGCAAAGGGGAACTAAATCCGATAAAGGGAAGGAAAAAGTGGTCGAATAGCTATCGGAATCGTTCGACAACACCCGAGGTAAGTTCTTGAGTAAAAGAGCTTAAATTATGATGTGATTAGATCATGTTTTGAGCAAATTAAAATCATGCTCTTTGTGTGGCTATTGAGCCGAATTTGCAAGAATGATAAATGTCTTGTGTTTGAGTTTTGCTAACGAAAATGAAATACGAATGGGCCATGGTTCATTGTTAAATGTGCATGGTTATTTGAATGCTGTCCGGGCTAAGTCCCGAAGGCTTGTGCTAAGTGACAATATCCGGACTAAGATCCGAAGGCATTTGTGCGAGATACTAATTCCGGGCTAAGCCCGAAGGCATTTGTGCGAGTTACTAAATCCGGGTTAAGTCCCGAAGGCATTTGTGCGAGTTACTAAATCCGAGTTAAGTCCCGAAGGCATTTGTGCGAATTACTATAACCGGGCTATGTCCCGAAGGCATTTGAACGAGGAGCTATATCCGGTTAAATTCCGAAGGTACGTGATTTGGGAATGAATGAACTTGCTGTAAAATTCCAGTTAATACTCTCGAAACATCCCAACATTGAGGTATGTTTCGTATGTGCTTGAATTTAGTTGAGCCCTTACAAATAAGTATTCGCTCAGTGGATAAACGAGCTACCGGCCTTTGGCTGAGTTGATCTTTTGTGTATGTACATAAGGGTTGATAATGTGAAGCAAGTACGATATCGTAAATTTGTGCATATGAAATTATCCGTTTAGCTATATGAATACTATACTTTTGTTGTGCTGGAATTCCTTGCTCAAAACTTACTAAGCATAAATTGCTTACTCCGTTTTATTGCTCCTCTGTTTTATAGATTTGGTTCTCCAGCTATCGGACTCGGGATCTTGAGGTCAAAGTCGCCCACACTATCAAAGCCCCCTTTTGGTACAATTTTGGTTGAACTTCGAAATGGCATGTATAGGACTACCCGTTTGTTGTGGGTCGTGGACCCTTTGGACTTGCATAAATTTGGATAGCCATGCGAAAATGGCTTATATGTGTTTGAGTATATTGTTATAATCATTTGGTGTGGATATGCTTGACAAGGATTGGCCATGGGGATGGTTAATCACTTTCATAAATTGTGCTATTTATGCAAAAAGGGCTAGTTGAATCATGGAAACCATGAAATAGGTAAAGTCTACCTTAAAGGCAGATGCTGACAGCAGCAGTGATGTAGATTTGGAAAATCACTAAAAATAGTAGGAAGGGAATTAAATATTGAATAAATTATGTAAACAAACCTTGATCAATCTACTTTCATAGGAAAGTAACGAAACAATCATACGGATAGTATGTTAAGAGATATTCAGGTTCTCGTGAGACAGGGCCAGAACGGTTTCTGGATTTCCTGTTCCGACTTTGGAAATTCATTACAAATTAACCAGAGATAATTAGGAGTCATATCATATATGGATAGATTCCTCTCTGAGTCTAGTTTCTATAGAAACAAACGGCATCAGGATTGGAGCCCTGTACAAGGAGATATCCAAGTCGTAATGCGCAAAGGTCAGGGTAGTCGATCCCTGTAACATGGGAGACTTTGACTAATAAACTGTACTAATTGGCCCAACCAAAAATTCTAGAAAAAATATGTAGATGGGCATATGAGTCTAGTTTCAGGGAAAAATCACGAAACTTATTTTCGAGTTGTGAAACTCAAGATATGATTTTTAAAGCGACTAGTACGCAGATTGGCAGTGTCTGAGAAATATTTTTATAAGGGGTTTAAAGTCTGTTAACACCTCGTGTTCGACTCCGGTGTCGGTCTCGGGTTCGGGGTGTTACAGAAGTATCACTCGAATCCGTTGCATGTTGTGTTAGTTGAATAGATCAAGGTTTAACCTGATCTTACTTATGAGAAAGAACCAGTTAAGATTTTAGCTCGTGAAGAGAAGGTTTTGTGAAATAAGAGAGTTTCGTTAGTTAAGGTTTTGTGGCACAACCACAAAATGAAAGAGGCTACTTGGCAAACCGAGGAAGTGATGAGACGACAATGTCCTTACTTGTTTATCTCAGGTAAATTTTGAGGACGAAATTCTTTTTAGAGGGGGAGAATTGTAACACCTCAAAATAAGTCGTAGGAGTTTCGAGGGTATTTTAGGAATTTTGGCCTATAAGTGCTCAGAATTTCCTAAGGTTGATATTCGATAATTTTTTTGACAATGGTTATAAGGGAATTAAGTCAATTTCTGAAAATGAATTTTAAACACCTTCAATTTTGAAAATGGGACTGATTTGTACCAGAGTCAAAACTATGATATTTTCAGTGGCAAATAGACCAAATTTTTGAATTTAACCTAAAAACCCACATTCCCAGCTTATTTTCACAATAGCTCTTCTACTTCCCCATAGTGTTGTCATCCCTCACTCTCCCAAAGCCCTACATCCTCAATTTTGATTCTCAAACCATATTCTTTTGATTTCTATAATTTCCCAAGTCAATTACCTTCTTAAATATCCAAGAAAACACCCAAAAATCTTACCAATTTCATCATCTTCCTTGAGTGTGGGTTTCTTGGATTTGTGTTAAAAACTTCATTTTTCTTCCATCTAAGGTAATCGTTCACTTTCCCATTAGTTTTTAAAGTTATCTAGACTTTAAAATTAAGTTTTAGTTATAAAAATTGTATGTTTTACTTAAAACCCAAAAATCAGGTCATTAATGGTAGATTTTGGGTTTGTGGATTAAAACTTGAATTTAAAGTGTTTTTAAAACTTGTTGTAACTTGATTAGAAGGTTTCTCAACTTACTTTAAAGTTTCGTTAAGGATTTATCAGGTTTTAATGAATTTTCGTTGTTATGCCCAAAACTTGACGAAAATTTTTGATACCTTGAAACATGTAGTTTTGTGTAGTTTAAAGGTTGGAAATTAGTCATAGATGAATATGAAGATGAATGAAACTCATTTCGTACGAAAATATTAAGTGTAGGTTGAGTTATTGAAATTTTAAGTTTTTCATGCTAAACGGTTTAGCTACTTGAGAATGAAGTTTAGGCTTGTACTACGGTTGGTTTAAGTGAGTCCTTGGCTATTCCTTAACTATGTACATCATGTGATTGTTGTGTGTGAAGCCTCGAGCTCATTAGAGCCTACTACGAGTTGAAGGAAGAGCTAGTTCAAGCTCTCGATTTTCGGTGAAAGTTGTAATCAGTGAGTGTTTTGGAATCACTGCTCATAGATGATTCATTGTATAATTGGGAATTTAGATGTAGCCTAAACCCCTACTCTAAATTCTAGGGGTAAGTGTTCTCACACCTATGATTAAATGTGAAACATATTTGCTTGCGAACTTTTGAAATTGTGAAATTATGAACATATATGAGATGTTATGGTATATGCTATGAGCTTGTGATGATCGTTGTGAAAGTGAATATGAGGGTATGTTATTCATGCCATGTGACAATAACTATGTGGATTTTTTTTCATGCCATATGACAGAGATTATATTGTGCTACTAATGTGAATATGTAGTGAATATGTGCGAAAAATCGATAAGTAAATATATGATAATAATGTGGATAATTTGGCCTTGTGACCTTATGAGACCGGTGGATATAGTTGGCATGCCATAAGATTGTGAGTACTCACCTTTTTGTTGTGATATATGTAGGGTGTAGGTAAATGTGATCATGGGTTGGGCGGCTTGGCCCGGCCTGACGGCCCGCCTGAAATATGGGAGTGTTCGGGTAAAAATATAGGCTCGAAATATGGGTTTGGGTAAAAAACGAGGCCCATTTAGAAAACGAACCAGGCATCGGGCAAAATTTTTTTGGCCTGGGCCCGGCCCGGGCAGGCCCAAATATGATAAATATATATATTTTTTAAAATACATTTCCCATTAACCCATTTCCCCATTTCCCATTCCCCCTCTTCCACAGCCCTCCTCCCTTTTTCCCCAATTCGAAAATCAACCTTCACCTCCACCAATCCACCTCCACCGATCCACTTCCGGTCCTCCACGGCTCCACCTATTTCCAGAATCAGATGTTAGAGCGATGCTTCTAAGTCTTTTACCTTTGAATTTCAAAGGTATATTAACAGTGTTAACCCTAGTTTATTCGACTCAATTCTCATTAGACATTTAGTTAGATTTTTTTTCCTTTGTTTTATGATGCTTCTGTATTTGTAAATCTTCTGTCCTTGAATAATTTTTGAGCCGCAAGTCGCAACTCAAAACATTAATTTAGTAATTTTTTAAATTTTTAGTGCTGCTGGATTTTCATTTTCCTTTTCTTTGATTTGTCGTTTTCTCTGTTTCCAAACACACATACATACGCAGAGATTTGTTGTTTTATCTTCTAACAAACGGAAAGAAACGTAAATCAAACAGCTCTCTGCTATACAAAATTTCAGTCACCTCTATTTAAGGTAAAATTTCGATTGTCGATGAACCCTAGTTGTTGTAGTTTTGCTTCCTTTTTCAAATTAAAATTTATGTTGTTTCCTTTCTAGAGGTATAGAGAGTTTATCCATAAACTATCATTTGTTAATTTATTTTTTAAAATTGTATCTTTCTCAAATCTTCTAAAATTCAAGCAAAAGAGAATTATTAAAGTTTTTTCTCTTCTGGCACTTCAATTTCCTATTTTGTTTGGATGTTGTGGAAGTGTAAAAAGAGCTGTGATATATGGGATTTTCCGCTTCGTTTTTTTTTAATTTCCCATGAAGAATATTAAGTGAAAGAATGATTCCTTTTCTTTGTTGTACTTCTATTCGTGTTTAAATTGCTTCTGTTAGAGCTCTTTATTAATGCTTGATACATTTTTTATATAACCGATTTCTTGAATAGATGGATTATGTATGTACTAAGGAAAAAAGTGGTTTGATTTTCTCTAGGTTCTAGATAAAGCTGATCAAATGCTTGACATGGGATTTGAAGAGGATGTTCACTTTATATTGGGAAAGACTTGTTCTGGTATGTCTCTTTGTCGGTACATTGGAATTTTAAACTCCTAGAAGATGCTTAGATTAAAGCTTTTACTGATGCTTATGAGTAAACGCCACTAACCATTGATAACTTAAGGTTCAATCAAGCTAAAAAATATTGTTCTGTATCTTGGTAGAATAATGCAAGAGCAATTAGGTTGGAAATCCTCATGTTGCTTTTAACCTTTGCAGCTCGTCAGATGGTAATGTTCAGTGCTACATGGCTTGCAGTGGTTCATTAGTTAGCTCAGGAGTACATGGACCCTAATCCTGTTAAGGTAATTATCTGAAAGCTTGATGGTGTTGACATAGTTTCCTAAATATTTGAGAAAGTAATAAATTTGTTTTTAGGATTTGATTGGCTCAGAAGATTTAGCTGCCAACCATGATGTTATGCAGATAGTTGAGCTCTGATTTTATTTAACCGGTTAAACTATCTTTCATATCAACTTTTTTTGTATATATATAAATGCTTTTATTAACAGTTTGTTTTCTTATGTAGGTTTTAGATGATAGTGCACATTATGAGCGATTTACTGCATTTAAAATTTCTCTTCATTGGCTAAATAGAATGGGCAGCATTTAAAATTTGCACTTTTTTGTATGTGTTTGTTCTCTAACATTTTAATTAGGCTTCATTTAAATAAATAAGTTTGCAGATCCTTTCATTCCTTAAACTTAAAATGGTTCTTGAATTTTGATGCTATTATAAGTGATACGATCTCGGTTTAGTAGTTGAGTCCGAGTCGTTTGGTTCCCGATCGTAAACGAAGAAGTAGATTAGACGAGAAGGAGTTAGAATATATTTGTGTACAAAGAAGTAAGATAAGTTCGTGCAAAGTTGGATGTGGATTTGGTTTAAGTCAAAATGGTATGAATAGAATGGAAGAGTTCGGTTTAGGATAATTAAGAAATGGTATTTGGTTTTGGTACGTTTTGGTATTTGGGAATTGGTACGAAATGGTATGGAATTGGTATGAAATGGTATGGTATTTGGTACGAATTGGTAATGGTTCAAAGAGGTCAAGAATGAACCAACACTAAAGAAAAGTGTCGACCCGAAACTTATAGGACCTAAATGAATTGGAAATGGTTGAAAAGGACCTTGACCCGATACTTAGGAAAGTATGAACCAAAGGTATCAAAGGTGAACGCCACACTCGGGTTTAAGGAGTGATAAGTTCGGAAAAGACTCGGAAAGACGCCACTAAAAGCTTAGATAAGTCTTACGGGTCTCGAACGAAATTTGAGAGAAAAAAACCTCACAAATTTGGCAGCAATTCGCTAATTAAAATGTCAAAAGTTCTTTACAAAGTAAAAAAATTCAGCTATTTATAATAATCTCCTAAGCTAGCCGAATGGTCTCCTTCAATCCTTAAGGAGTAAGCAAATGAACCACTTGAATGTGCTAGCTAGATTCGGCTGAACTTGACAAGCTTCTAGAACTCCCATTGAACCTTGGTCACTTTGAATGGTGCATGAAGAAGTTAAATTCGGCCAATGTACATAAATGAACTCATTTAAGTTGTATCTTTTGCTGAAAAGTGACCAGCCATTAAGAGGGATTTGAATGGCCAAATGAAGTGTGAACACTCGGTTTTAAAGAGTCTTTGTGTGTGAACATTCCAAACCAAAAAGCCAAGAGTGTGAACTTCATGTGTGAACGGCATTATGCTGGTTCTTGAATCATTTAAAATCAGCTGAACATTCCTCATGCATGTAACGCCACATTCATTGAACCTATGATGCATGCACCTAGCTTAAATGCTTCCATCCAATTTGGCCAACCTACACAACATGAACAAATGAATTTAGTTGATCATTATTCAGCTGAATCATATTAAAAATGAAATTTAAACAACATTAATCCAAATAATTAAAACAAAACTCAATTAATTAAACTAAGTCTAATTATTTCAGTTTGGACAAGACACATTAAAACATGTATTAAGACTTATTTATAAGCTGTAGGAATTTAATTTGACTTAATAACATGTAAGAAAAACACAATTAATCATGCATAATTAAATCCAACCAGATTTGAGACAAATTAAATAGCAAAAATTATTTGAGCTGAATTTGCAAGTTTTGAGCTAAATTGAGCTGATTTGAGCTCATTGAGCTAAATTGGAAGTTAATTCAGCTCGTAGTAAAATGCATGGAGTGTTCTTCGAGTTGGTCCAAGCTTCTTCGATGTGCCCAACCAAAGTCTCGCCCCAAACTTTGTTAACTAAAGCCGAAACAGCCTCCTTGAATTGTTTGGCTCGTGATCGGGTGATGGGACCTTCAGGCAGCTCCAAAGGCTCCTTGCTCGAGCTAGATTGGACTTGAGGCGTGACCGTATCAATAAGTTTCACTTAGTTGTTGACTTTGAATTAGGCACATGAGCTATTTAAAACATGCGATAGTGCTAATCAATCTAATTTGATGATGTTAGTTTAACATGGCATTGAGATGGTCACTTGATATTCATGTGATTGCGAGTTATGTAACTAAATATATCATCTAGAATTGCTTGATGGCTCAAGTTGTTTGAGTTTAAAAGTTCAAAATCAGTTGTGGATACTTAATTGCATTAGAATTTAAGTACTTTTTATTGGTTCAATTTTGAGCTTTTTTTATGTTCTTTTTTTCATTTAATTTCAAGAGTCAAATCTGTTGTTTAATTGAGTTGATTTTGTTTTGCATGAGTTAATTTACTAAAAAACAGGCTAGATTGGGCCAAGCTCGGGCTTAGGAATTTTTTCTCGGGTCGGGCCTGGATAAAATTTCTGGCCCATTTTTGGGCCGGGCCTAGGAAGCTGGCCGAAAATTTTTCCTAGGCCTCGCCAAAACCCGGCTTGGCCCGGCCCATGATCACCTCTAGGTGTAGGGTGTTACAAGATTTTCTTAACACCCTAGAATAAATCGTAATATAATTTATTTAAATTACTAAGTAGACCCATTAGCGTAGGAATTAATCTTTGTCTAGTCTCACCTCCCTTTGAACAATCCTCGGAGTACTTGCATACTTCATTGTAAAACTATATTACAACATGTCTCGTATACTTACAGACATCGCCTTCATTCACATCTTTAATAGAAATATTCTCACTTCCGACGTTGGTGCATCGGAAGGCGGTCAAGTTGTTGGCGTCGTTGCCGGGAAGGCAACACCACTGAATCGATTTTAATTTTTGTGCTTAATAGGATAGTTAGGAAATTTTTAAGTTATAGATACGATTTATATTTTCTTTTTCTTTTTATTAGTTTAATTTGCTAACTTTTTTGTTACTTTGTGGATCTCACTGTATGACTCAGAGTAAAGGCACACCTATAGAGCCAACCACTGATCCAAAAAGACTAATATGTAGATATCGTTGACAGCAAAAACAACAGATGCAAAATAACTCGCCTACTGTAGTTGATCTACCACAAGATAATATCCTTTTCAATGATTCTAACTTGCCAGATCTACCACCACCACCATAATTACCAATAGAGCCACAAATGGCTCGAGAGGAATGCATTCTAAGAGACTATGTGCTACTGACTCTCGATGCGGTACAAGGTAGTATCACGAGGCCGACTATTATAACCAATAATTTTGAAATAAAGTCGACCATGATCCAAATGATTCAAAACAACCTGCAATTTAAAGAAACTATGACAGAAGACCCAAATTAGCACCTAAAATGGTTTCCCCAACTTTGTGATACTTTTAAATTTAACGGGGTCACCGATGATGCTATTTATCTTCAGTTATTCTCCTTCTCCTTAATAGATAACGTTTTCTCTTTGTTAGATTCAGAGGCACAAGGATCTATCATCACATGGAATGAACTAGCAGAAAAACTCATCTACAAGATCTTTCCTATTGGTAACACTGTCAACTGAGAAGAAAGAATGCAACATTTAAAAAGATGGAAGGAGAGAGTTTTCACGAAGCCTGAGAGCGATTTAAGTCACTAGTACAAAGATTCCCTCACCATGGTTTATCTGAATGGTTATGGTTACAAATGTTCTACAATGGGCTGGATGCACATTCTAGGTCAAGACTAGATGGAGCTATAGGAGGAGCCTTGATGAATCGTATGTCCGAAGAAACCTATCAATTGATAGAAAATATGACGATGGATTCCTACCATTGGCTTAACGAGAGATTCAATTACAGTCCAAGACCATCTACGGTCAAAGTTGTCCATAAAGAAGATAAGTACCAACAAATATTGGACAAGCTTAACCGATTAGAATCCATATTCAATAGGTCCATGATGCACGAGGCAGCTAGAATAATCGGCCTGTACCTTGAGACCCAAGCCGAGGATGGAAATTACATTGGGAATAAGGTGAAAATCCCTATTCAAACACTTATAATCCTGGCTGGAGAGACCACCCAATCTAAGATGGGGTGGTAATCAAGGAGGAGGTAGCAATTCTAATTAGAATAGACAAAATATTACTTACCAACCTTTTTACTTGTAGAAAACTCAGGAAAGGGCCAACCCCAATGACCATACTATATGTGGTCAAAGGTTGAATTGAATTGAGGGAGAGATGCAGTCAATACGGAAAAGGTAAGACAAGTGCAGTTTGAGTGCACTCAAACACGAACCACATTGACTAAGCTTGGATATCAGATGAGCCAAATAATGAGCATGATGGGAGACATAAAAAGGAAAATTGGCACAGGCATCTCGAGCAATACTGAAAGTAATCCTCGGAGAGAAGGGAAAGAGAGCAAGTGAAAGCAATACCGCTCCGTTTAGGTAAATGTTGAGTAACCCGAATAACCCTACTCTAGAAGAGGATGAACAAGATACCGAGGATCTTAAAAAAGAAACCCTTTAAAGAGATGATACTGAAAATGAGCCAGAGAAGGTTGTCGAGTCAGAAGTTGTGCAGAACAAAGAACCTTTCCTCACGAAGATACCATTTCCCTCACAGTTATAGGAAAATCGAAAACGGGATGAAGCGGAGTTTGTAAGTTTTCTAAACTTATTTAAATCACTTAATGTTAATTTGCCTCTCATTGAATTAATAGAAAAATATCCTAAATATGCAAAGTACCTAAAAGAAATAATGGCTAGGGCGTAGGAGATTTAAAAAGGGAGACCAAATTAACTTAGACGCATCCTGTAGTGCGATCATCACTAAACAGATGCTCCTGAAAGTAAAAGACTTGGGAATTTTTACAATTTTGATAGAGATAGGGGACATGAATTTTAGCAAGGCCCTATATGGCCTAGGAGCTAGTATAAACTTAATGCCTTTGTCGATATATAAGAAACTCGGGTTAGGGGAGCTTAAAAATACACATATCACACTATAATTAGTTGACAGATCTTCTGTACAACCTAAAAGGGTGCTTAAAGATGTTTTGGTTAATGTGCAAAATTTTATCATCCTTGTTGGCTTCATAATTTTAGACTTCAAAAATGACCTTTAGATCCTTATTCTGTTAGGGAGACCCTTTTTAGCTACATCTGTAACACCTCGAACCCGAGACCGTCACCGGAGTCGAACACGAGGTGTTAACAGACTTTAAAAATAATTTCCCAGACACTGCCAATCTGCGTACTAGTCGCTTTAAAAATCATATCCTGAGTTCAGAAACTCGGAATCCAGTTCCGTAAATTTTCCCTGAAACTAGACTCATATGTCCATCTACATATTTTTTTCTAGAATTTTTGGTTTGGCCAATTAGTACAGTTTATTAGTCAAAGTCTCCCATGTTACAGGGATCGACTACACTGACCTTTGCGCATTACGACTTGGATATCTCCCTGTACAGGGCTTCAATACTGATGCCGTTTGTTTCTATAGAAACTAGACTCGGAGAGGAATCTATACATATATGGCTTGACTCCTAATTGTCTCTGGTTAATTTATAATGAATTTCCAAAGTCGGAACAGGAAATCCAGAAACCGTTCTGGCCCTGTCTCACAAGAAATATCTCTTAACATACTGTCCATATGATTGTTTCGTTACTTTCCTATGAAAATAGATTCATCAAGGTTTGTTTACATAATTTATGCACTATTTAATTCCATTCCTACTATTTTTAGTGATTTTCCAAATCTACACCACTGCTGCTATCAGCATCTGCCTTTAAGGTAGACTTTACCTATTTCATAGTTTCCATGATTCAACTAGCCCTTTTTGCATAAATAGCACAATTTATGATAGTGATTAACCATTCCCATGGCCAATCCTTGTCAAGCATATCCACACCTCTCAATAACCATATCCATACCAAATGATTATAACATTATACTCAAACATATATAAGCCATTTTCGCATGGCTATCCAAAATTATACAAGTCCAAAGGGTCCATGACCCACAACGAACGGGTAGTCCTATACATGCCATTTCGAAGTTCAACCAAAATTGTACCAAAAGGGGGGGCTTTGATAGTGTGGGCGACTTCAACTTCAAAATCCCGAGTCCGATAGCTGGAGAACCAAAATCTATAAAACAGAGGATCAAAGAAAAGGAGTAAGCAATTTATGCTTAGTAAGTTTTGAGCAAGGAATTCCAGCACAGCAAAAGTATAGCATTCATATAGCTAAACGGATAATTTCATATGCACAAATTTTCGATATCATACTTGCTTCACATTACCAACCCTTATGTACATACACAAAAGATCAACTTAGCCAAAGGCCGGTAGCTCGTTTATCAACTGAGCGAATACTTATTTGTAAGGGCTCAACTAAATTCAAGCACATACGAAACATACCTCAATGTTGGGATGTTTCTAGAGTATTTATTGAAATTTTTACAGCAAGATCATTCATTCCCAAATCACGTACCTTCGGAATTTAACCGGATATAACTACTCGTTCAAATGCCTTCGGGACATAGCCCGGTTATAGTAACTCGCACAATTGCCTTCGGGACTTAACCCGGATTTAGTAACTCGCACAAATGCCTTCGGGCTTAGCCCGGAATTAGTATCTCGCACAAATGCCTTCGGATCTTAGTCCGGATATGGTCACTTAGCACAAAGCCTTCGGGACTTAGCCCGGACATCATTCAAATAACCATGCACATTTAACAGTAAATCATGGCACATTCGTATTTCATTTTCGTTAACAAAACTCAAACACAAGACACTTATCATTCTTGCAATTTCGGCTCAATAGCCACACACAAAGAGCATGATTTTGGTTTGCTTAAAACATGATCTAATCAAATCATAATTTAAGCTCTTTTACTCAAGAACTTACCTCGGGTGTTGTCGAACGATTCCGATAGCTATTCGACCACTTTTTCCTTCCCTTTATCGGATTTAGTTCCCCTTTGCTCTTGAGCTTAATTAAACAAATAAATTGATTTAATCATTTGAGCATCGAAAAGAGGAACACAAGGCACTTAGCCCATATTTATACATTAGAAATTAAAGTCACATATGTACGGAATCATGAATCAAACTCAACATTTTAGCTAATTTTTCCCCCTTGGCCGAATTTTCTAAGCCAAGACAAAAGCATCAATATGCTTGCCTCTAACCGAATACATGCAACACCAATCTCCTTCCTATGGCCGAATATGCATGTCTATGTTGGGGCCGATTTCAACACTTAATACATTCTACAAGTATGGTCACTTGTATTGACTAAACACCCTTTTGTTTCAAGTTCAAAACTTGGCTAATACACACATATATGCACTAGTAAAGCATCCTCTCCCTTTCCATCAATTTAACCCATGCATTACTCATTAATATACAAAAATTATATTCGGCCTTAGCACACAACTTGCTAGCCGATTCTTCTCCATCTAGCAACCAATGCACATATGTGCTCACTCAAAAATGCTAAAAAGAAGATTCAAGAATCATCAATCCACCATCACATGCATCATTAACAAGCTTCATATTTAGCATGCAATGGCATTAACACAAAATCTACCTAGGCCGAATATCATCCCCATGACATAGCAAAGATTTGAACCATGGGCTAATTAGAACTCAAGCTAGCAACTAAAAACATGCATGAATCTCATGGCACAACCTCAAACATACCTTGATCTAGATACAAGTATGGCCAAACCTCCTCCTAATCCTCTTCCAAACCAAACATGAAGCAAGAACTCCTTCCTCCTTCCTTAGAATTTTCGGCCAAATGAAGATGAAAAGGATGAACAAAATTTTCTCTTTTCTTTTCTTTAACTCACGGCAATAGGGGGGAACAACCACACACTCTTTTTTTTTTGTTTTCATCATATTCCCTTTTATTATTTTATGCCCATGCTCCTTATTTTATTTTTTTCCACCCATGATGCACTAACACAACATGTCTATGACATGTCTTGCCCATCACACTTGGTCTACCATGCTTGTCATGGCCGGCCACTACTAATTAAGGGGGAATTTGACAAGCAAGTCCCCCTTTTATTTCATGCACTAATAGGTCCTTATGCTTTGACCAATCACATTTCAAAAATGTCGCACATAAGTCCTATTGACTAAATTCACATGCAATTGACTAAATCGAAGCTTGAAATTTTCACACATTCATAATTACATATTCTAGACAATAAATATCACATTCAAACATTTCGGTGACTCGGTTTAGCGGTCCCGAAACCACTTCCCGACTAGGGTCAATTTTGGGCTGTCACAACTCTCCCCCACTTAAGAAATTTTCGTCCCCGAAAATCTTACCGGTAAATAGGTTTGGGTATCGTTCTTTCATCGAGCTCTCGGTTTCCCAAGTAGCTTCCTCGATCCCGTGTTTGAGCCATAACACCTTAACTAACAGAACCCTTTTGTTTCGCAACTCTTTCACTTCACGAGCTAGGATACGAATCGGTTCTTCTTCATAACTCAAGTCAGATTGAATTTCAACTTCTGAGGGATTAATCACATGTGACGGATCGGATCTATAACGTCGAAGCATCGAAACATGAAAGACATCGTGAATCCTTTCAAGTTCAGGGGGCAAAATCAATCTATACGCAACCGGACCAACTCGTTCGGAGATTTCGTACGACCTAATGAATCTCGGGCTCAACTTGCCCTTACGGCCAAATCTGAGTACCTTTTTCCAAGGCGAAACTTTAAGAAACACTTTATCTCCCACCTGATATTCAATGTCTTTTCGTTTCAAATCCGCATACGATTTTTGACGATCTGTGGCTGCTTTCAGACTTTCATGGATTACCTTTACTTTCTGTTTGGCATCTTTAATCAAATCAACTCCGAAAATTTTACTTTCACCGAGCTCGGTCCAAAACAATGGTGTATGGCATTTACGACCGTACAAAGCCTCGTAAGGTGCCATCTTAATACTTGATTGAAAACTATTGTTGTAAGCGAATTCAATCAAAGGTAAATACCGTTCCCATGAACTACTGAACTCGAGGATGCAACATCTCAACATATCCTCAAGTATCTGAATTATCCGCTCAGATTGACCATCGGTTTGGGGGTGAAAAGCAGTGCTAAAATGCAGTTTGGTACCCAAAGCTTCTTGCAATTTCCTCCAAAATCACGAGGTGAATCTCGGATCTCTATCCGGTACGATAGAAATAGGTACCCCGTGTAATCTCACAATTTGAGAAACATACAATTCGGCTAGTTTATCCAATGAAAAATCCGTACGCACGGGGATAAAGTGAGCCGACTTAGTCAGTCTATCAACAACAACCCAAATCGCATCCTTCTTACTTGCTGACAATGGCAGTCCGGACACAAAGTCCATTGTGACTCGATCCCATTTCCACTCGGGTATCATGATCGGCTGAAGTAATCCTGAAGGCACTTGATGTTCCGCTTTCACTTGTTGACATATTAAACATCTTGAAACAAAGTCGGAGATGTCTCGTTTCATACCATGACACCAAAACCGACGTTTCAAATCGTTGTACATTTTTGTACTCCCCGGGTGAATTGACATTCGGCTACAATGGGCTTCGTTCAGAATCATCGAAATGAGTTCCGAATTCCTTGGAACGCACAAACGACTTCTGAACCTCAAACAATCATCATCATCAATTTGAAACTCCGATTCCTTGTTCGGAACACACTCAGCCCGTTTTGCAACCAATTCATCATCAACTTTCTAGGCTTCACGAATTTGATGAATCAATAATGGTTTGGCTTTTAATTCAGCTACTAACACATTGTCGGGTAGAACAGACAAGTGTACATTCATCGCTCGTAAAGCAAACAATGATTTCCGGCTTAAGGCGTCCGCAACCACATTAGCCTTTCCTGGGTGGTAATCAATGACAAGCTCGTAATCTTTCAACAACTCAAACCAACGTCTTTGTCGTAGATTTAAGTCTCTTTGAGTCATCAAATATTTGAGACTTTTGTGATCCGAAAATTCATGGCACTTTTCACCAAATAAGTAATGTCGCCATATTTTTAAAGCAAATACGATGGCAGCTAGTTCAAGATCATGGGTCGGATAATTTTTCTCATGTGGCTTTAATTGTCTCGACGCATAGGCCACCACTCGACCTTCTTGCATCAATACGCAACCCAACCCAAGTAGGGTTGCGTCACTATAAATGACAAACTCTTTGCCTGATTCGGGTTGCACTAAAATTGGAGCTTCAGTCAAATAAGTTTTCAGTTGATCGAAACTTTTCTGACATTTTTCCGTCCATTCGAACTTAACATCCTTTTGAAGTAGCTTCGTCATTGGTGTGGCTATCATCGAGAAACCTTTTACAAATCGTCGGTAATAACCGGCGAGCCCCAGGAAGCTCCGAACTTCGGTAATATTTCTTGGAGGTTTCCAGTTAAGTATGGCTGAAATTTTGTTCGGGTCAACTCGAATACCCGATGCGGATACCACGTGACCCAAGAAGCTAACCTCTCTTAACCAGAACTCACACTTACTGAACTTAGCATATAACTGCTTATCCCGCAAAATTTGCAACACTAGTCTCAGGTGCTCAGCATGTTCGGTCTCATCTCTTGAATAGACCAAGATGTCATCAATGAACACAACTACGAACCGATCCAAATATGGTCTGAAGATCCGATTCATCAAATCCATAAATACCGCAAGGGCATTAGTGAGCCCAAACGGCATCACTAAGAATTCGTAGTGACCATATCTCGTTCTGAAGGCAGTTTTGGGTATGTCCGAATCTCGAATTCGCAACTGATAATAGCCCGATCTCAAATCTATTTTTGAGAACACTGAGGCTCCCTTCAGTTGGTCGAACAAATCATCGATACGCGGTAACGGATATTTGTTCTTTATCGTCACTTTATTTAGTTGACGATAGTCAATGCACAACCTCATGGTTCCGTCCTTCTTTTTCACGAACAATACTGGTGCACCCCAAGGTGAGAAACTTGGTCGAGCAAAACCTCTATCCGTCAATTCTTGCAACTGAGCTTTCAACTCTTTTAACTCGGTTGGTGCCATACGATACGGAGCCATCGAAATCGGCGTAGTCCCAGGTACAAGCTCAATACCAAACTCTATCTCCCGAACAGGTGGTAAACCCGGTAATTCTTCAGGAAAAACATCCGGGTATTCACAAACCACCGGCACAGATTCGGGTTTCTTTTCTAATTCTTTGTCATCAAGTACATACGCAAGGTATGCTTCGCACCCTTTTCTTACATATTTCTGGGCCAACATTGAGGATATTACAGCTAGCAACCCATCCAAGTCCGTAGACTCAACTCGGATTACTTCGTTATTTGCGCACCTCAATTCAATAGTCTTGCTTTTGCAATTCACAACCGCATCATGCACGGTCAACCAATCCAACCCGAGAATAACATCAAATTCATTAAACGGCAAAAGCATCAAGTCCGCCGGAAAACAGGAACCTCGAATTACTAGGGGACATTTCTTACACACTTTGTCAACAAGCACGTAACGACCCAAGGGATTTGACACCCGAATTACGAACTCAGTAGACTCAATAGGTAAAGTCTTACTGGATGCTAGGGTTTCACATATGTAAGAATGAGTAGAACCGGGGTCAATCAAAGCAATTACATTAGTATCAAAGAGAGTAAAAGTACCGGTAATAACATTAGGAGAAGAAACATCCTCGCGGGCACGTATAGCATAAGCTCTAGCAGGCGCACGAGCCTCGGATCTGGTCGTAGCATCTCTAGATCCTCTCTGACCACTACCAGCATTGCCCGTATTTCCAGATGGTCTACCTCGAGCAGTGGTAGCACCCGGTTTCCCACTCTGATTTACATTCTGTTCAGACAACCTTGGGCAATCTTTAATGAAGTGGTCAACTGATCCGCACTTGTAACAAGAGCGGTCAGGGAATCTACAACTCCCCGAATGCCATTTATCGCAATATCGACATTTCGTTCTATCTCGACGTTCATTCCCAACACTGGCGACCGAAGTGCCTCGTGTACCCACAGGGGGTCGATCACGATCTCGTCTAAAAAGGCCCGAAGTGCCTCTCGACCAGCCCACATCATCTCGAAATTTCTTCGATGCCTGTTGAAGAGACTTTCCCGAAGATCTTTTACGAAACTCTCCAGTTCCCACATCAACTTTTTGTTTTTCTTTTCTAAGCTCTTCGACTTTACAAGCTCGCTCGACAAGTACTACGAACTCTCGTATTTCAAGAATGCCAACGAACATTTTTATATCTTCATTCAGCCCATCCTCGAAGCGTCTACACATGATAGCCTCAGACGAAACACATTCCCGAGCGTATCTACTAAGTCTAACAAATTTTCGCTCCTAATGAGTAACTGACATAGAACCTTGCTTAAGCTCAAGAAATTCCTTCCGTTTTTGATCAAAAAATCTCTGACTGATATACTTTTTCTGAAACTCAGTTTGGAAAAACTCCCAAGTTACTTGCTCTCGGGGCACAACAGAAGTCAGAGTACTCCACCAATAGTAGGCAGAATCGCGTAGCAAGGAGATAGTACACTTTAGGCATTCATCGGGTGTACAAGATAGCTCATCGAGTACCCGGATAGTGTTGTCCAACCAAAATTCAGCTTGCTCGGCATCGTCGCTATCCGTAGCTTTAAATTCAGTAGCCCCATGTTTTCGAATTCTGTCAACTGGGGGCTTATTTGACCTTATTTGGTCAGTTTCCGGAGGTATTGTAGGTGCAGGGGTGGTATTTGTCGGGAATGGAGGTTGTGGAACAGCCGTATTAGTTCGAATGTATTGGTTGAACCAATCATTCATCACGCTATAGAAAGCTTGTCTAGCTTCATCATTCGGGTTACTAGCATTAGGTTGAGAGTCCGCCGGCGTTGTCCCTTGTGCGGGAGCAGGCGCTACACTCTCAAGATCATCAGCTACCGCTCGGTCGGGATCGGGATCCATTACTATAAATAAACACATTTGCAAATGTCAGAAATCACCACACTATCAAATAATCACATAAAATGGCATGTATAGCTAGACCCAATGCATTACGGTAGTCCTAGAATCGACTAAACCGTAGCTGTGATACCAATCAAATGTAACACCCCGAACCCGAGACCGTCACCGGAGTCGAACACGAGGTGTTAACAGACTTTAAAAATAATTTCCCAGACACTGCCAGTCTGCGTACTAGTCGCTTTAAAAATCATATCTTGAGTTCAGAAACTCAGAATCCAGTTCCGTAAATTTTCCCTGAAACTAGACTCATATGCCCATCTACATATTTTTTTCTAGAATTTTTGGTTGGGCCAATTAGTACAGTTTATTAGTCAAAGTCTCCCATGTTACAGGGATCGACTACACTGACCTTTGCGCATTACGACTTGGATATCTCCCTGTACAGGGCTTCAATACTGATGCCGTTTGTTTCTATAGAAACTAGACTCGGAGAGGAATCTATACATATATGGCTTGACTCCTAATTGTCTCTGGTTAATTTATAATGAATTTCCAAAGTCGGAACAGGAAATCCAGAAACCGTTCTGGCCCTGTCTCACAAGAAATATCTCTTAACATACTGTCCATATGATTGTTTCGTTACTTTCCTATGAAAATAGATTCATCAAGGTTCGTTTACATAATTTATTCACTATTTAATTCCATTCCTACTATTTTTAGTGATTTTTCAAATCTACACCACTGCTGCTATCAGCATCTGCCTTTAAGGTAGACTTTACCTATTTCATAGTTTCCATGATTCAACTAGCCCTTTTTGCATAAATAGCACAATTTATGATAGTGATTAACCATTCCCATGGCCAATCCTTGTCAAGCATATCCACACCTCTCAATAACCATATCCATACCAAATGATTATAACATTATACTCAAACATATATAAGCCATTTTCGCATGGCTATCCAAAATTATACAAGTCCAAAGGGTCCATGACCCACAACGAACGGGTAGTCCTATACATGCCATTTCGAAGTTCAACCAAAATTGTACCAAAAGGGGGCGCTTTGATAGTGTGGGCGACTTCGACTTCAAAATCCCGAGTCCGATAGCTGGAGAACCAAAATCTATAAAACAGAGGATCAAAGAAACGGAGTAAGCAATTTATGCTTAGTAAGTTTTGAGCAAGGAATTCCAGCACAGCAAAAGTATAGCATTCATATAGCTAAACGGATAATTTCATATGCACAAATTTTCGATATCATACTTGCTTCACATTACCAACCCTTATGTACATACACAAAAGATCAACTTAGCCAAAGGCCGGTAGCTCGTTTATCAACTGAGCGAATACTTATTTGTAAGGGCTCAACTAAATTCAAGCACATACGAAACATACCTCAATGTTGGGATGTTTCCAGAGTATTTATTGAAATTTTTACAGCAAGATCATTCATTCCCAAATCACGTACCTTCGGAATTTAACCGGATATAGCTACTCGTTCAAATGCCTTCGGGACATAGCCCGGTTATAGTAACTCGCACAATTGCCTTTGGGACTTAACCCGGATTTAGTAACTCGCACAAATGCCTTCGGGCTTAGCCCGGAATTAGCATCTCGCACAAATGCCTTCGGATCTTAGTCCGGATATGGTCACTTAGCACAAAGCCTTCGGGACTTAGCCCGGACATCATTCAAATAACCATGCACATTTAACAGTAAATCATGGCACATTCGTATTTCATTTTCGTTAACAAAACTCAAACACAAGACACTTATCATTCTTGCAATTTCGGCTCAATAGCCACACACAAAGAGCATGATTTTGGTTTGCTTAAAACATGATCTAATCAAGTCATAATTTAAGCTTTTTTACTCAAGAACTTACCTCGGGTGTTGTCGAACGATTCCGATAGCTATTCGACCACTTTTTCCTTCCCTTTATCGGATTTAGTTCCCCTTTGCTCTTGAGCTTAATTAAACAAATAAATTGATTTAATCATTTGAGCATCGAAAAGAGGAACACAAGGCACTTAGCCCATATTTATACATTAGACATTAAAGTCACATATGTACGGAATCATGAATCAAACTCAACATTTTAGCTAATTTTTCCCCCTTGGCCGAATTTTCTAAGCCAAGACAAAAGCATCAATATGCTTGCCTCTAACCGAATACATGCAACACCAATCTCCTTCCTATGACCGAATATGCATGTCTATGTTGGGGCCGATTTCAACACTTAATACATTCTACAAGTATGGTCACTTGTATTGACTAAACACCCTTTTGTTTCAAGTTCAAAACTTGGCTAATACACACATATATACACTAGTAAAGCATCCTCTCCCTTTCCATCAATTTAACCCATGCATTACTCATTAATATACAAAAATTATATTCGGCCTTAGCACACAACTTGCTAGCCGATTCTTCTCTATCTAGCAACCAATGCACATATGTGCTCACTCAAAAATGCTAAAAAGAAGATTCAAGAATCATCAATCCACCATCACATGCATCATTAACAAGCTTCATATTTAGCATGCAATGGCATTAACACAAAATCTACCTAGGCCGAATATCATCACCATGACATAGCAAAGATTTGAACCATGGGCTAATTAGAACTCAAGCTAGCAACTAAAAACATGCATGAATCTCATGGCACAACCTCAAACATACCTTGATCTAGATACAAGTATGGCCAAACCTCCTCTAATCCTCTTCCAAACCAAACATGAAGCAAGAACTCCTTCCTCCTTCCTTAGAATTTTCGGCCAAATGAAGATGAAAAAGGATGAACAAAATTTTCTCTTTTCTTTTCTTTAACTCACGGCAATGGGGGGGGAACAACCACACACTCTTTTTTTTTTGTTTTCATCATATTCCCTTTTATTATTTTATGCCCATGCTCCTTATTTTATTTTTTTCCACCCATGATGCACCAACACAACATGTCTATGACATGTCTTGCCCATCACACTTGGTCTACCATGCTTGTCATGGCCGGCCACTACTAATTAGGGGGAATTTGACATGCAAGTCCCCCCTTTTTATTTCATGCACTAATAGGTCCTTATGCTTCGACCAATCACATTTCAAAAATGTCGCACATAAGTCCTATTGACTAAATTCACATGCAATCGACTAAATCGAAGCTTGAAATTTTCACACATTCATAATTACATATTCTAGACAATAAATATCACATTCAAACATTTCGGTGACTCGGTTTAGCGGTCCCGAAACCACTTCCCGACTAGGGTCAATTTTGGGCTGTCACAACATCTAGGTCCACCATTAACTTAGAAAAGAACAAACTAATCATGAAAATCAATGGTGAGACTGAAACTTTCAAATGTGGTCGCCTATAGAATGAGGGATATAAGGAGAATTTAGGGAAGGCATGTTATGAGATATCAGTAAATTCCCTAATAACCTTAATCTAGGACAGGTATATTCTGTGATTGATGCAACTCAAAAAGTAGGTTCAAAGAGTGGGACAAGCGGAGCAATGTGAAGTGGCATGACGAATGCTAGACTAATACAGACATACAACCAATATATGAAGCATCCAAGTACAAACTAACTGAGCTGACGAATGAATTTGGCAGCCACACATTATAATAGATATTATATTAAACTTTTTGTAATTTATTGTTAAATTAATTTTTGATAAACTTAAAGAAGAGTAGGATTAGATGGTAGTTTAGGGTTAAATTATTTTATGTTCTTTATAAATAGGGTAAAAATGTATCCAAAGACCTTGAAATAAGGAAATTAGGCTAAAATAGGGTTGATGTCATGACATCACTAAAAAAAATTGTAGGGTTAACCCGACCCATTGCGCAACCCGCCGTCCAAACCCCTTATTTTACCAGGTTTTTAACCTAAAACAACACTTTTATTTAAATTAAAACACCTCTAAAATGAATCCTAAACCCTCTTAAACTCCAAACCCCTCTTAGAAACCTTTTAACCATAAAAGCCTTATTCCCACCTCATATTTCTTTACTCTTACTGCAATTTATTTCCTTTCTTTTTCCTTGATTTTCTTTTGGTGCATGTATAAAAGATCAACATAAATGAGGCATTTTCCATGAATTCATACAAGGAACGTCATGTTGGATCATCAGTTCACCCCGTGGCATAGCAGAAAAATTATTTCGGCGATCATCAACCACAAATCCATGTATGGGGAACAAATCGGGTTGAAGATATACCTTTTTCTATCGAGAATGGAGAATAACGTTGTTGGTTGGAATCCTTTATGCAATGTCAATCCTAGCCGCAAAAAAGTGTCTCGGCCTCTATGTAGTTCACCCAGTCAAACACAAATAGAAAAATTATTTTGAACTTTTCAAAGAGTATCCAAACTTTTGACTGCTAGAACTAGTTTTATTTTTCTTTACTCTTACATACATAATCCAGGATTGTATTCCTTTTATTAATATCATGTATATTAAAAACGAAATAATTCCCCTTTTACTTTTCAGGGAAAATCATGGAAGATATTGAAATTATATTCTTTCCAAAAGAATACTAACTTCCATAAATATTAACTTTGGAAAGAAGTTGCGAATCTGTATGCCAAATGAAACAATCTGTCTACCAAACGAAACTATCCACTAGGCTAAACTGTCCATCATAATTGTATGTAAGAGGGTATATACCCATTCTATTGGCGTGAAGTCTATTCGCTTTAACTATAGGATGTGACCCTATGGGTTCTTGTAGTGTTGGTAGTTATACAAGAACATTTCTAATGTTACAAGCAATGAGTGGCATCTAGTAATGCATCATTGCTACCCAAGTTACAAGAAGTCGTGATTTAACATAACCTTTCTGTGATAGAACTTTCATGTATTATATATCCTTTTATCCTTTTATATCTAGATTGGACACAAGTCACAATATAGTCACACTTGTATAGTCCAATATCATATTTCTTGATATTCTGAGTACACTACAATAAACAAATAAGTGTGATATCTCATATCAACTTATTTGAGTATGGTCATACATTTCTAGTATTTCTCCATCAAGTGGCCCAGGATATTACTCCTATTATGTAGAAGAGATAAATCCTATCTTGATTAACCATATCTCGCTACATGGATTGTGGTATATCCAACATTAATCTTTATAGTACAACCTATGATGGTAGACGTTTGACTGTATCAAAATATACGACTCACGATGTTGGACAATGATGATGTCAAGTCTGAGGATCATATACATAACTATCACTACGAGTAATTTTTGTGACTATTACATAATAATCCAAGAAACATATTCATAGCGGGTCAGTCCAGTATGTTGTTCTCTAACACATACTCATGTATTGATTTTGACATTCCCATGTGATGTGATTCCGGTCACATCATGTGACTCATCAAGAAAAACTCAAGTTTGGCCCAAGCATGAGGGGCCCAAAACTAAAATGAAATTCTTCAAATGAGTGCTTAGTTTATATTTCCATGTTTTGTTGTTTTAACGTGTTAGGTGTCAAGTTATTTGTTATTTAAATTATTCCATAGGTTTGAATGTGTTCATATGTTTTTATTTCTAAGTTGCTAAGTTAGTTTTCATGTGTTCGATAGTTTTCCTAACATTAGAGGGAGAGAAATAATAACTTGTAATGAGTTAGTGGGAGAGTAATTTGAACCAAAAATTCAACAATGATAACTCATTACAAGTTCCAAATGTGAAAATTCTTATAAAAGAAAATAATAAATCTAGATGGTCATATAGTGAAGGCAGGTGCTCCAAAAGAGACCCAAGACATAACTAATAAGTAAAACTCTAGAAGAGATTCAAATACCTGAAACTGAAGATTAAAATAGTGAAAATAAGAAATCTCGATAAATTATGTCAATTCGAGAAAATGTCGAACTGATAATAAAACTGGTCAACAATGGTTTTATATGCAATATTATTGTTGAAATAATGAAATAAAAGGAAAATATTGAATAAATCTATTGAGAAATATAGATATGAAATAGATTGTTCAAAATATAAAGATGCAACTCAAGTACAATTAAATTCGTGGAGTTTTTAGATCAATAGTCCAAATATCTAAATGTATAAAGCTAGTGAGGGTACAAATGAAGTGGTTTTGCAAAAGCGGAATAAAAATATGAAGTTTTTCACTAAGTCTTGGCATTGATTATAAAAAGATATAATATTATTTTTGGTGGATACAATAACCTTTAGATATATTATTAAATATTTAACTTGCGTTTAATGGTTGTTGTTACAACCTTTTATGAATCACTATATAGTAAAGTTTATATTAACATCCTTGAAGGATTTAGAATGCCAGAAACATATTGGAATTCTTGAGAAATTGTTCATTTATATTAATTGAAATAATTTGAACATATGTGGTAAATTTAACATAGTAAATAGTAGTTGAAGGAGGATTATAACATGATCAAAAATACTTATTCGTGTTTTGCTATGATTATTGTTGAAACTCCTGAAGAGATCAAAATATATTTCTCCCAAAATTTCCCTCACTCATGACTTTCAAAAGAATGGTGATATAAATGTTTAGCAAATACATTCAAATAGTCATTTGAAAAACTAGTATTCAAGATTAAATGCGTAGAATATGAGAAAGTATGTGATGTTTTTATGAGGGGGAGTAAATATGCGTTGTACTCTTTTTCCCTTAACCGAGGTTTTGTCCCATTGGGTTTTCCTGGTAAGGTTTTTAACGAGGCAGCATATTATGCGTATTATAGATATGTGTAGTTTTTTTCCTTCACTAGAAAATTTTTCCCATGGGGTTTTTATCTTAGTAAGGTTTTAACGAGACACATTATCTACCAATGGACATCCAAGGGGGAGTGTTATGAATATCTTATTAAGTGGATGCCCATTAAGATTAAGATAAGTTTTGATGTACTTTAAATTCTAATAGTGATTAGAAGTAGATCTCTACTTCATTTATACTTCTTATGCCTTTAAATAGAGACTTTGGAAAAGCATTGTAAAAGTTTTCTATTGATCAATAAAATATTCTCTCTCTTTGCTCTTTCATTCTCTTTGTTCTTTAATCTGTCTATTTGTTTTATAATAGTTTGTGTCTTCTCTTAATTTATTTAATATTTTATACCATTTATCCTAACAATTTATTTTTAACTCTAAATTTAATTTTTTTTAAAACCTAAATTATTATTACTTATATTACTATAATTAAGAAAAATATCATATTCAAAATTTCAGTATAACTTAAATAAAAATTAAGAGATTTAAAACTAAATTTTTAAAATCTCAAATTTATCAATTCAATCAATTATTTTTAATATATTTTTTATAAATATATTTATTATACTATTTTCACTGGTATGTATATATCATAATTTAATATATATTATATTAATATATAGGTATTATATTCAAATTTTTAGTATAAATTGTGTTGGCATAATAATTGGCATATCAATCATAATTTCCTTATTTTATAAAAAAATGAAATGAAAATTATCTTATTAGAGTTTTTAAAATTTTAAAATAGCTCCAAGTATATTTTTAAAAAATTAAAATATGTTTAGATAATAAATGTAAGTTAATTTTTAATAAAAAAATACCCTAGAATTTCCCTTAGTAAATAAAAAAATCTACTCTAAATAACATACTAATAAAATTACAAATTTTACTTGAATACTTGAGTTTCATCCACGAATTTTCTTTAGACATTTTAACCTCCGAAAGTCTCATTATTTACTAAACTGACACTCCTAATGTCGGTCTTCAATTTGGTCATTTTTTTCATAGTTGATGATTCCTTCCAAAGCTTTCTGCAACTGATGTTCAGCGATTGTGATTATTTATTTTTATTTTTTGTTTGCTCTGGATTTTACCGAATTATTTTGAGTTGGGTCTTTTTTTTCCCTCATGGGTACTGCTCCAACCCAGTGCCCTTCTGGAATCACTGCAAATTTCCACGCCAAATTTGATAACAGAACTGAGTTTTCATGCTCCAGTTTCCCCTTTACCCTTAATCTTTCGAAGCTTAACAGCCACCCCACATCAAAGGTATGCCATCAATTCTCTCTTTTCTTTTCTTTTTTTAATCATTATATTTGGCTTGTATATTCAATAGCATTTTGTTAATAGATTCTTGGTTTCCTGAAATTTTTCTCGAATTGTGTTATTACGAATAGAAAGTGTCGTGTTCAATGTTGATTTCTTGTTGGATATATGTGGTTTTTATGCCGTGTCTTTGTACCCTTACTAAACGTTAGCATTTTTTTGTTGCAACTGTTTATCTATTGTTGAACTGGAGTGATTTATTCCTGTGAAGGGAAAATGAGGGAATTGAAATTAGAATTTCATTTTTCTAAGGTTTTGGGTTGTCTTTGGAATGGTTAAATGGCCTTTTCCATTAGAGTACGGGATTTTATAATCTTGTTATTTTCAGTGAATGTCCCCAGAAAAGCTGATCAAACCAAGCTGTATTTTTATTTTTATATTTTTACTTTGTCTGGAAGACTCACTATGTAAATGTCCTGGAAATTTTAGCTTTAGCTAGTTCTGACCAAGAAAAAACTGGTTTTTCTTGATTGATGGTTTTTGATCGCTGCCATGAGTGTATGTGCATGTGGATCTGAATTTACTAAATAGCGAAAGCCATTAATTTGATTTTAATGTCTGATTTTTTGTGGTGCAGGGATTAGTAAATAAAATAGGCTCTTTGCCTGATATTGATGATTTGTTCTGGGAGAAAGTCCCTACACCTATACTTGATGTGGTTGAAAACCCCACCCACTTGAAAAGCTTGAGTATCAGGGTTTGTGTTATGAGCCTTCTAATGTTTATTATATTTAGTATGCATAAGCCTTAAGCATGCTAAATTAAAGATTGTCTCTGCAGGAACTGAAATTACTAGCAGATGAAATCCGTTTGGAATTGTCTTCTACAATGTCAAAACCTCAAAGATCCTTCAAGGCCAGTTTGGCAGCAGTTGAATTGACAGTCGCATTACACTATGTTTTTCATGCTCCGGTGGACAAGATACTCTGGGATGCCGGGGAACAGGTAATGTCGTACTTCATGCAGTTCTTAATATGCTTCTACATCTTTCTATCTTGATGGGCAAATGGTGAATAAATTGAAGGAAGCACAATATTGTGTATTGCTCCTCAATATTTTGATCTATGATCTGCAATTATTTGTTCTGCTAGTTTTTCCTTTTCTTGGCAGACATATGCACATAAAATTCTTACAGGAAGGCGGATCCTCATGCCTACGTTGAGACAAAAGAATGGTCTTTCTGGCTATACTTCTCGAACTGAGAGTGAATATGATCCTTTTGGGGCTGGGCATGGGTGTAACAGTATATCTGCTGGACTTGGTAGTATTTAGTTGCCTACTCTTTGTCTATATTTTTATAGCTTTCATTGGCAGATTATTCTTTATCTTCAGAATGAAACTGGGAAATTGAGATTCCTGCTTCATATTAGGTATGGCAGTAGCGCGGGATATTAAAGGCAAGCGGGAACGTGTAGTTACAGTAATTAACAATACCACAACTATGGCTGGTCAGGTCTATGAGGCCATGAGCAATGCTGGTTATTTGGATTCAAATCTGGTTGTGATCTTAAATGACAGCCGTCATTCTTTGCATCCAAAGATAGAAGAGGGTCCCAAGACATCCATCAATGCTCTATCCAGTACCCTTAGCAGGCTCCAATCAAGTAAATCTTTTCGTAAGTTTAGAGAAGCTGCTAAGGTAAATTCTTATCTAGGAGTCTTTCCTACCTACTTGAGTCTTGGATAAACATAAAAAAAAGGCCTATTTTTTGTTATTCCTTCTCATTTTATTTTATTCATTTGCTACTAGGACTGTACTTGAATATTCAAATGTGAATCATATTAGAAGCTGTCTCTGCAAATGCAAGAGGATTTTGAATGTTGCCTGCTGTAACTGCTCTTTGCTTATTTTGTTCCTACATTTTCATGAAGTCTGTGTGCACACATCCTATTTTATCACACTATCAATTAACAGGCCTTATAAATCCGTTGAGGATGATTGGAATTCAGGCATTCAGTGAACAGTGGACTTTGAGAGTTATTTTGATGTAGTCTGGAAATAAGGTGGTATTAAAATAAATGTTTGGATTATAGAAGGTAATTGGGGTCCTTAGGCTGCATATTGGCAACAAAAAGATCATGTGATAGTAGTAATTTCCCTGATAATTTGATGAAGTTCCACTGTCCAATTCCAAAAGAAATCTTAATGATAATTAAGCTGAAAAAGTACTTTATTTCCATTATCCATTGAATTAATAGATCTTTAACTTTCAGGATGTTACCAAAAGAATTGGTATGGGAATGCATGAACTAGCAGCCAAAGTTGATGAGTATGCACGTGGTATGATGGGTCCACTTGGATCAACTCTCTTTGAAGAGCTTGGGCTGTATTATATAGGTCCTGTTGATGGACACAAATTAGAAGATCTGATATGTGTTCTACAAGAAGTGGCATCTCTGGATTCAATGGGTCCAGTTTTGATTCATGTGATAACAGAGGAAAATCAATGTTCAGAAGATAAGCAGAAGAAAGTGACAGTGGAGAAGCAGCAAGAAGGTACGTCTCCTGTATACCCTTCAATGGTGTTTGTTCCCAAGGTTATTATCAATTCTTCTGCAATAACCCTTTTGAGCCACAACTTTAACAAGGTATGTAGCTAGTTTGATATGTAGAAGTTTGTTTTTAACGACACGTAATACATATATCATTTTCCACTCTTCTTTAATATGTATATTGCAGGCATAGTGAACCTCCTTTCCCTCTGGTTGGTTAAATTATCTATGTATTGTCATTTATCATACTCTAGTGCATTCTCAAGGATGCTACCTTCTGCTTTATAACAGAATCAAACTTTTGCCTTAACGCCCTAAGGAAAGCTGACTTGCTTACTGTACAGAACAGAATCTAAAAACAATATTTTGTGATTGTTTTTGCTTGGTAACCTTTCCTTATCCATTCTCCTCAAAGGACAGTGTATGAAAAGCCCTTTTGGTCTCTTGAACATTGCATGCTTACTGTTAACAACCTGTCCTCACTGCACTTTCTTTGTATTTTCTTACAGGTTTAAGTCTGAATGACATTTACTCTTTCTCGAATGATGACCATTGCCGAACTTATAGTGACTGCTTGGTGGAAGCTTTGGTTATGGAGGCAGAGAAAGAAAAAGATATTGTAGTAGTTCATGCTGGAATAGAAATGAATCCATCACTCAAGTTATTCCGAGAAAGATTTTCAGACAGATTTTTTGATGTGGGAATGGCAGAGCAACATGCAGTTACATTTTCTGCTGGTTTATCATGTGGAGGGTTGAAGCCATTTTGTATAATTCCTTCTGCCTTCCTGCAGAGGGCTTACGATCAGGTTCTTTTTCTCTCTCCGTCCCTCTGTGTGCACCAGGCACCTGCATGCATGAGTTTGAAAATTCGGTGTTCCTAAGTGTCATGCCATAAGGCCTTGTTCTACTGCATAGAAGTAGAAATGGATAAACTTTTCCACAATGGATGAAATTTTTTTATACTTCAGGTTGTCCATGATGTAGATCGGCAGAGGATTCCTGTGCGATTTGTCATTACGAGTGCAGGATTGGTAGGATCTGATGGTCCGTTGCAGTGTGGAGCATTTGATATAACTTTCATGTCATGTTTGCCAAACATGATTGTCATGGCAGCATCGGATGAGGATGAGCTGATAGACATGGTTGCCACTGCCACCAGGATTGATGATCGGCCAGTCTGCTTTCGGTACCCAAGGGGTGCCCTAGTCAGGACAGACTATCCTATACATGGTGGAAGTGCTCTTGAGGTTATCGTTTCATGTCCTTTGTTTCTAATTTATTGTTTCAGCTCTTTAAGTTTTATTAATTGGAAGAAAGCTGTATCATGTACTGCCAATAATAGTATTTAAAAGCTTTTAACTCTACATTTTCATCAGTAAATTCTGATGCCAAAACTTTTCGGGTGCTGATCCCTCTTATGAAATTTTGACGGTAAAGCAGATTGGAACAGGAAAAGTTCTTGTTGAGGGTAAAGATGTTGCTTTACTTGGGTATGGGGCAATGGTTCAAAACTGTCTCAAAGCTCAGGCCCTTCTTTCCAAGCTCGGCATCAATGTAACCGTTGCTGATGCAAGATTCTGCAAGCCTCTCGATATCAAGCTTCTCAGGTGGCTTTGTAGCAATCATGACATTCTGATAACCGTTGAGGAAGGTTCCGTTGGAGGATTTGGTTCTCATGTTGCGCAGTTCATTGCGCTTGACGGACAGCTCGATGGAAGACTCAAGGTAATATTATCATGTATCCTTGTAAGATTTTGCTTTGCAGACAAATAAAAAAATTATTTTGATGAAATACTAAAACGAAAGACAATGGGGGGAGAGGGAAGGGTGTTGATTGGGGAGGCCAGAAAATATTATGTCCGAGTATTACTTCCTATTCTGATGATTTGCCAAATGAATTTCCAGTGGCGACCAATTGTCTTGCCAGACAACTATATCGAGCATGCATCACCGAAAGAACAGCTTGCTCTTGCTGGGCTGACTGGACATCACATTGCTGCGACCACTTTGAGTCTCCTCGGACGTACCCGTGAAGCGTTACTTTTAATGTGCTAGAATGCTGTATAGTTTTCCTTACTGGATTGATGATGTACCTGAAGAGCGTGAGAAGGCTAAACAAAGAATGAACAGCGGAATAGAATATTGTAGCATTTTAATGATCCCTGTAATTTGTATAGATGTTGAAGTATGAATTGTGAAGTTGACAGAGTAGTGGTGCAGAACCAGAATTGAAGTGAATGAATTTTATAGAAAATTCTACCTTAAGTTCTTACCGTAAGGTTTTATCTACTTAGCAGGTTACATAAATCAATAAAGAAAATATTAATTTATTACATATTTATTATTATCTTGTAATACAGTGTATCATTAATTACATAAAATATTTATTCAGTTACATGATTTTTTTACAACTTGTATAATATTGTACAATAAAAGTAAAAATATTGTGCTATTATAAGAAAAACTCTATTGTAGTATTTATTACATTATGTAATATAGTTTAACACGATTTATGGTATATAATATTCCAGGGCAAAATACCACAAAAAGTCACTTTTTTTTTTAAATTTATCGAAATGGGTCCGGTATTTTATTATTTATCAGAATAGGTCATTTTCCCCTAAATCGCAGCCACGTCAACGAGCTTTGCTGATGTGGCAACAAAGCGTGTCCACGAAAGCGCGATTTGTGTGCACATCAGCAAAGCGCGCTGACGTGGCCGCGCTTTGTTGCCACGTAGCGCGCCCCTGGGGACGCGATTTGGTCCGCGCGTGAACAGTGCAACAGTCATTTTTTTTATCATTGCCCCCCCAAACGGTCAAAAAAAATCTATAAATACCCCCCACCCCTTATTTTTTTCACAAACTAATCCTCTCTCAAATTTCCTCTCAATTTCCTCTAAATTTTCTCTCAATTTGCTCTCAAATTCCTTCTAAATTTCTCTGAAATCCATATTTAATGTCAATTTGCTCTCAATTTCCTCTTAAATTTCTCTTAAATCCCCATTTTTAAATAAGTTTTAAATAATTTATTTTTTTAAAATTTTTTTATATCGTAAAAATTTGTACGATTTCAGCAATGGCCGGAGAATTGACTCGTCTTTATAAGCAGCACATATCCGTCGAACAAATGAAAATGGTAAGTGTTAAATTTAATTTTTAAATATTATTTAAGATTTTTTTATTTATGCATTTTTAGATAATTATTAATTTATTATTTGTTATAAAAGTCTGTAGATTGGATATTGGAATGCAATATCCGGAATTAGCATGCTCCTCCATCACCGTTGGTAGAGAACTACCTGCGGGAAGCGGGTTTTTGGCACGTGGCGACGGTAGGCCGGGGATGCAAGGTGGACCCGAAACTTATCAGTACGTTGATCGAGAGGTGGAGACCCGAGACGCACACATTCCATCTTCCATGTGGGGAGTGCACTATCACGTTGAAAGATGTCAGTCTGCAATTGGGATTGCCGGTGGACGGGTACCCAGTCACCGGGTCTTCCCAATCTAGCGATTGGGGAGCGGTGTGCTACGAGCTTTTGGGCGCTATTCCGGAGAAAATAGACGGAGGTAAGATCGAGATGGGCTGGTTACGAGACACATTCCCGGATCCGGATGATGATACAACCGAAGTAGAAAGAATCCGATATGCTCGGGCATCCATTCTTCAGATAATTGGAGGTTATTTGATGCCGGACTTGTCACGGAGCCGCGTACATCTAAGATGGCTGCTGAAACTCGTTGATTTTAGAGCAGCTGGTGAATTGAGTTAGGGGTCTGCCGTCTTGGCAACATTATATCGGGAGATGTGTGGGGCAACACGACCGACTAAAGCAAAAATCGGAGGTTTCCTGTCACTACTGCAGTCATGGGCACAGTTTCGCTTTCCATTTCTACGTCCTCAATGGACCACCCATATACATTCCCACTCATAACGAAGTAAATTTTATATTAGATTTTACAATTATTATGTAGATTTTTAAAAATAAAAGTATGCTAAAAATTTATTTAATTAGGTGGAACCATCCGGCAAGTCATGCTTGATTACCTACCTCTCTTGAAGATATACGGCTTCTATTAGACCAACAGTCAGAAGCACATGTAAGTATTAAATAAAATTGATATTTCCATCATTCGTTAGTCGATTGGTATTTAGTATTATGTATATAACTAATATTTCTATCATGTTCATATAGTTTCAATGGACACCATACGAGGATCCGGCAATTCGGGCAGTAATTCCGGATGAGTTCTTACAAAATCCAAACGCTTGGCACGCGAAAGTCGCGTTGATCAGCTATGCGACCGTGAAGATGCACCAGTTAGACAGAGTGTTACGACAATTTGGATGTAGACAACCGATTCCTGTGGCACCTGAGGTGTTTGATGATCACCACAAAATCGACCTACGGCAACTGCATACAGATTGGCCGAGATTCTGGTCCCACTACATCGAAATGTGTGAATATCGGTATGAGTATATACCTACTATGGAACCGATCATCATTCCGGAGTTAGCGTGCGTGCCGGAATACATGCCATGGTTTAGGATCCATAGCAAGCCATATTTACTGTCGGCAGAGGAGAGACAGCGGCAATTACGTGTCTAAAGGGAAAGATGCGGGCCTTTAAATCCAAGACGACAGGACGACGACGCTGGCCCCTCAACGAGGCCCAGACATTCACCCGGCCCATCATCAGAGGCCATTCAATCACCAGGCCCAACGAGAGCATCGACACAGTCACCCGACCCAGCAATTCAACCAATGATACCCATGGCACAGCCTTTTCAGATGATGCCAGGTGCGTTTCCTAGCCCTTTTATGTATCCTAACCCTTATATGTTTCCTTTTTCGAGTATTATTCAGAAACCGTTAATATTGTACCTGTAGCACATGTATGTAGACCTTTGTACTTTTTAATCTCCCACAACCCTGTCCTTTTCCTTAAGGAGGCGTAGATTTTCCATGAACATGTGCCATCTTGCATTGCACACTTCTTCTCAAACTTATCAGATTTGGATTTAATGATGTGGTAGTTAACGCTGTTTTCGATGCTATGTTGTTTCAAAGAACAATAAAACTATCCTTGTTGGTAAACTGATTACCAACTTCAAATTCATCCGAATCTAACCCCGAACTTGTACGATCACGCAACCGGTGTGGTAGATCTGGAAACTCTAACGCATCATCTGTAGACAGATCGACATTATGCATGTGGGCTGGAGGTGAGTATGCTCTGAATTGTGGATTTTCTTCTTCATCTGAACTCCTTTCAGCATCTTCAGGTTCTGTTGGAATAGGCTCCGGTTCAGAAAATAAGCCAACTTCTACACCATCGGGCCCGGGCTCTCGAGGTGGATCCACATCGAAGTTATTTTCTAACCCACAATCATCTGCAACGTACGAGGTCCCCTCAGCGGTTGACGCCGTAGGGAGTACAACATCCCTTCTTCTGGGCATTTCATAACGTCCCCAATTGGATGTAGATTGCCAAACATTAGAACTTGATGTCGTTCCCCAGTACGTATTTCCAGCATCAAACATTGAGCCACCGACGTACATGTCCCATCCACCGACAGAGTCTTTTGTAGGGGATGCGCATTCAACACTGCTACCAAACATGGGTTGTTCCGTGTTTTGTAACCCACTAACTGAGTGTTGGCCAGGGGTCGTGTATACATCTCGAGCACCGGTCACAAGTACATCATTTGGCGATGTAAATTGTACATATAACTCAATATAAGGTGTTCTACTAGCAAAATGAGTCTACACCATTGCCTCCAAGCTACGAGCACCTTTTATGTCGAACGAGTCATATGTCACCAGATTAACAGAAGAACAAAACCGATACGTAATAGACAGAACTTTCATTGGTGTCGTTCCAAAAATTTTATGCCTAATTCTTTTACGAAGTTCTGTCAAATCTATGTCCTGGTTAAAAACCAGCCACACTGTATTCTCAGACAAAAAAACAACACCATTCTCGGTGTGGCGAACCTCACTATCATAGTAAATAACAGTACTAATACGTTCACTCATATTTGAAACTCTAACCTTCTTAGCCTCTCTAAATTGTTTCTGCTGTGACTTATGCATTTTGAGAACATTTTCTGCCTCATTTATAGCCTCAGCTCAAACATGCTACTGTAGTAAAAGCGCGTTCAAGAGGGCGCGATTTCACAAATTCTTCTCAAATAGCATCCTGCTAGAAGCGTTTTTATACTATTTGCTAAAAAACGTCAACTCGAAATTATTTTTCCAGGACCTACTGTAGCAAAAGCACGTCCACGAGGGTGCGATTTCACAAATTCTTCTCAAATAGCATCCTTCTTGAAGCGTTTTTAAACTATTTGCTCAGAAACATCAACTCGAAATTATTTTTACCGGACCTACTATAGCAAAAGTGCGTCCACGAGGGCGCGATTTCACAAATTCTTTTCAAATAGCATCCTGCTTGAAGCGTTTTTTAAACTATTTGCTCAGAAACGTCAACTCGAAATTATTTCTTCTAGGACCTACTGTAGCAAAAGTGCGTCCACGAGGGCGCGATTTCACAAATTCTTCTCAAATAGCATCCTGCTAGAAGCATTTTTTAAACTATTTGCTCAAAAACGTTAACTCGAAATTATTTCTTCCAGGACCTACTGTAGCAAAAGTGCGTCCACTAGGGCGCGATTTCAAAAGTTCTTCTCATAAAGCATCCTGCCTGAAGCATCCTGCCTGAAGCATTTTTTATACTATTTGCTCAGAAACGTCAACTCGAAATTATTTTTCCAAGACCTACTGTAGCAAAAGCGCGTACAGGTGGGCGCGACTTCAGAAATCCTTCTGATAAAGCATCCTGCTTTGATTTTATCTTAAAAACCCATAAACACGAAACATAATCCAATTTTTAATAAATTATAATTAATTTAATTAGGAAACCCTAAACCCTAATCCCTTATTTATTTACTTTTTCTCTAAACCCCTAAAAATCCTAAAAACCTTAAACTCTAAACCCTAAAATCCAAAAACCTAACGTGGGAAAAATGGGGAAATTGCGTCCCCAGGGGCGCACTACGTGGCAACAAAGCGCAGCCACGTCAGCGCGCTTTGCTGACGTGCACACAAATCGCGCTTTTGTGGACATGCTTTGTTGCCATGTCAGCAAAGCGCGCTTACGCGGCCGCGATTTGCTAACACGTCCCCTGACTTCGCAGTGACGTGGATTTGATTTAGGAGAAAAGGGCCCATTCCGGTAAATAATAAAATACCGGGCCCATTTCGGCAAATTTTAAAAAAAGTGGCTTTTTTTGGTATTTTGCCCAATATTCCATTCCATAATTTCTTGAGATTTGCATAATATTTTGTACAATCAAATAATTTGGTTTTATAGTATTCCAAAAAAAAATGTTAATTATAGTATTTATTACATTTTTGTAATATACTATTTAACAGGATTTGCAACATTTACACAATTTTTTAGGTAATATTTAAGTAATAAGCTAATTGGTTCTCGTAAAATTGTGCTATTGCAGAAAAATTTATCCCATTATAATATTTATTACATATCTTGTAATATATTTTATGACAAGGTTTTTAATATATATTGCCTTACATAATTTCTTCCTACCTCAATAGTATTTTTAATAATAGATTAACTGATTCCGTAAGGCTTTGTGCTATTACAAAAAGAAATATATATTCATTACTGATGTGATCTCGGGTCCCTTAATTGGGCCCAAACCGAAGCTGCCATTTGGGCTTAAAACGTGGGCGCTAAGAAGCTCAAAAAGGCATTGTGGGTTTTTAAGGCCCAAAATTGATCACTTAAATAATTTGCTTTATTCCACAATTTTTTTATTTATGGTTTTATTCTTACAGCATTTTAATATGTTTTAAAATATTTTCATTATTATTACATGTTTAACATGTGTGTTTAAATGGTGTCTTTGTTATTTTAAACGTGTGTTAAGCATGTTTAGTGTATCTTAAAACTGTGTTAAATTCTGTCTAAATCTACTACAGCTTTATTGTTGCATTTTCTGTCACCTAATGCAAGTTTTAATTTGTCCTAGGATAATCCAATGGCTAGCCACCTAATTAAAGTTTTAAAAAGGGTTGTTCAAAATTGCCAAAGCATTGCGTTCACACTCAAAATGGAGTTTGCTTAACCCTTAAGCATGCATGAAACGAATTAATGGAGGTCTCTTTTGGCTATTCGGTTGAAGTGAAGGTTTTAATGCATTTTAATGAACATTCTAGAACTTCATTAATGGCTGGTTTGTGGCCGTTCGTTTTACCTGATGTTGCCTATAAATAGTTTTGTTTTGAACTATGTAAAGGTTAGACTTTTTTATTATTAAAATACATTTGAGTTAATCTCTTTGTTCTTCAAGAACTTACTGAACTTATCAAAAATTTGTTCTTATGACATTCACCAAAATTGATCTTATCACTTTGTTCACCATCCCAAAGTGTGGCGATCAACCTTGTACCTTTGTGATGTGAGCACATTTACACCAACAAAGCAAACTGATTCGGAGGTCTTACCATTAGGACCTATTACCCGTTCTAAGGCAGAGAAATTCAGGGAAGTCTTGTTCCTTACTTGTGCTACGATTCCAAATTCATTCGATCATGTTCATGCCTTAGAACATAGGCTTTATAACATGTTGCATGCTGATATGTGACATATCTCGGTTATATTACTAGTTCATGCGTTTAAGTATGTATATGTTATGCTAAGTACGTTTCTGCAATTGGGTTGATAGTATTTGTATTGTATCTAAGTTGTATCTAAATTGTAAGTGTGTTAAAGAATGAATTGCAAGCGTTCCAGCTTGTAATTGTGTTTTCCATTAAATTTACAAGACTTTGATGGAAGTTTGATATGTTTTGATATAGGTACAATAATGGACAGTAGCTCAAGGCCTCATTTCTAGCTCGGTTGAAGCTCAAATATGTGCGTGCAGCTCTTTTTAGCTCGAAATAGCTCTGAAAGTTTGTTTCCAGCTCATTTCAGCTCAGTACATTTCCAGCTAGCTCAATTTCAGCTCCACCAGCTCAACTTTAGTTGACAAGTCCAGAAGTAGCTAGAAGGTGTCCTACGTGTTGGGGAGTGTCCCATACACATGTGGCAGCCCAGGTGGCAGCCCAGCATGGAAATCACACACGTAACAGCCTTGACACATGTGTGTGCATGTGTGGCCGAAATCAGCCCTCTTCTCTACATATGATGCCAAAACTCAAAGGGATAAGAACAAGAGTTCAAATGTTTAAATTTCAAACGTTTTGGATAAGAACAAGAGTTCAAATGTTTGAATTTCAAACGTTTCACACATATTAAATGTGTGGCTGGTATTTGATGGCGCCAAGAGAGGATATAACTCCTTCATATTCAAATTTGAATTCTTTATTTACAGCCACAAGTTCAAATTCGACAACCCCTTTCTTGTACTTATAAATAGATGTTCAAACAATGTAATCTCGTTAGATGATTTTTATTAAACAAATACTTGTGAGAATTTTCTCTCAATTTCGGTTCTTCATTGAACTTTCTTCTGACATTTCGGACTTAGTTTGTCGTGTCAAAACTTCCTTGATACTTAGGGTTCCTAGATTGCTATCTAGAGGGTCCAAGTCCTTCGACGTGAAACATATTCGATTTGGGTTTGCATAGTCTATTGTGCAGGTTCTTTCAAGTTTTTCGTCTCCAATTTTATTTTTGTTTTATGTTGAATTTTGTTCCCTTTCTTTTGTTTTGTTTGTGTGTTGTTTATGCTGCAGAAAGGATGTTTGCTATAATCCTAGATCTGCAATCCTTCAAGGTTTTTTGTTTCGATAAGCAACGCCATATCAAGTAGTAATCAGAGCTTAGGTTGGATTTTAGCACGTTCTGCACAAAAAAAAACAAAATAAAAAAATATATATCTATCAAAGTTTAAAAAAAAAGTAAAAAAAATTCAAATATCAAAGTTTAAAAGAAAAAAGAGAAAAACTTCGAAAAAATATATAATAAAATCAGTTTTTGAAATTTTGTCCAAAGTACAAAAGAACAGTGTTGAATTGTGTGTGACATGTTGGAAGATGCTCAAATTACACCTTGAAATGCGTAAAAATCATCCGAAATAACTTTTCTTGTTTGATTCGGTGATAGGATCGTTGTAAGCATTTCTTTTGTATTAAGTTGTTGAGTTTTCCTTTCTTGTTGTCATCCTCGTTTCTTCATTTTTTTTCTTCTTCCAGTCATATATCTTTCTTTAACTATTTGTTTCTTTAACCTTTATTTTTTTTCTTTTCCCTTTCTCTTGTAAGTTTGACACGGTTAACAAGTCCAAAGGATCGGGTTAATTCCCTAAAGAACTGATTGCTAGTGATTGAGTGGAAAAAGGCATCGAGCGTTGTGAGAATAGAAGGGAGACAAAAAGAGCCATTCAAGCATTCTCTCAAGTGAAACACGAGTGCTGAGTGTATTTTGAGTGCACTGTTCTTTGGAGTGAAAACCGAGAGGTTTTGTGAGTGTGCTGTGAGGACTTGTATTATTATTTTTTACTTAACTTTTTATCAGTATTCTTTGTGTTGTTTTAAGTATGTCAGGATCGAAAGATCGTATTCGTGATGGAAATCAGCCACCAGATTTGCAAATGCAGGCTCTTAATGTGCCATAAAAACTGATGTCTTTTCTTATTCTTTGAACCAAATAACTCCTTCCATAAAATCACTTTAATTCAGCTGATTTGAATGTCTTTAATGGCTTAGAAAATGACTCTTGAGTTGTCCTTGGCTAGTTGAATAGACACCATCTCTTAACCAGCTCCTTAATGACATTCAAAGGCTTGATTAATTTCTCTTGAAAGCTTCAAAAACGGCTGGAAGTGGAAGAGTTGCTGCTGAATTTTAAAGGGCATAAAATGCTCTTTAAAAACTCCTTTAAGATTTTAAGCTCCCTTTATAACAGCCCCTTTAATTGTAACTCAAAAGAACTTGAACAACCACTTAATTAAATGTGTAACAGCCTTGAATTGTAACCACTATAAGCTAAAAAGTCACCTGCAATAAACACATTAAAATGAGTTTATTAAACAAATGAAAACACTTATTAATCATAACAAACATTAAACTTACTTAAATAAATGAACTAAAACATATATGCAATAATTATTCCAGCAACTAGTTTAATTATAGAAGCATAATTAAATGAACTTAACTCATGCATCAATAAATAATCCTAGGAACTAGATTAATTAAGAACAACACTTATTAAATAAAGTTCAACAAAAACACTTATTAATTAAAACTAAGATGAGTTGAATAAATGTCCAGCAACTCATTTATTAAACTAAGATGCTTAAATGCATGGTTTTGAAATGCAAATTTAACTAACATGAAAGTTACATAATTAAACTAACTTGACTTAATTTAATGATGCAAACTTAACTAACATGAAAGTTACATAATGCATGACTTTATTAAATGCAGAACACATATTAATGATGTGCAAACTATGACATAATTAAAAAACACAAACTAAAATAACTAAAAATTAATGAATCAAAGTCCTTATTTTCCAGTTGTCAAATTGACAAACTGAAATTAAAAACTTCATTTTGCACTTGGGCCCCTCGAGTTTGGGCCAATCTCGGTAGCATCGAGTTGTGTCGTAACATGATGTGACCGGGATCGCATCATCTCCCATTTGGATGTTAAGGGAGAGGCAGACTACCATCTTATTTTTTTTCTCTTTTTTTTTGAAATACCTGTAAAACAAATAGTCAACACTCAAAAGAAAAATTAGCAAACCTCGCCGTTAGTCACTCAAAAAGAAAAATCAAATTCTCAATGAGGTAGAATTCAGTCTTGTGAGTTCTTTAGTAGAGTCTATGTCAACCAATTAGAAAGTGTATGAACCGAAACTACCAAAGAGTCCTAATTTGCACTAAGATGCCAAAAACTGATGAGACACCAATTAATTGGTGAAATTCAAAAACCTAAAAAATTGCAGAGTAACTTGATAACTTCGTTTGAGGTGTTCCCAATCTCCAAAAATCATGAAATTAATCTGAAAAGTCCTTAAATATTGAATTTTTGATTTGGAAATTTTGGGCACCAAACTCAACCCGATGAATCTTTTTTTATATTCAATAATAGTGCCACAAATATGTATGTAAAATTTCAGATCAATCAGACAATGTTTACCCACTCAAATAAATTTTTTTCAAAAAATTTTTCTAGGTAAAACTGCTGTTTATAGTTTAAAAAATAGAGATCAGTTTAGAAATCAACCAAGAACACCCAAAACACCCAAAATCTAATACCAAATGATAGGGGGTTGCTCGCGGACCAAGATCGAGTTGTCAAGGCACGGGAAAACTTCTAAGAAAACTCTAAACAATCAGATCTGAAACTGAACAGAGAATTAAAGTTAAAACCAATCAGATCTGGAAATTTAAAACCCTAAAATCAGCAAGAGTAAATCAAAAACCAAAATAGTTAGTTTCAAGGAGAATCGGAAATCAAGATCACGGGAATAAACTCCCAAGAGGTTCCTAAACCAGCCGAATCTGTCAATTACAATAAAACAAAGAGTTAATTCGACGAAAGGAATAATTGAACAAAGTAATTTGTGCGGCAAGAAAAAATGGGAAATCTGGAATTTGATGGAACTTTTGGCAATCAAGAAAAGCTATGAGCCCTTCAAACCGAATCTGAAAAGTTATTAAGATCCCAAACAGCAATCTAATTCAAATTCCAGCAACCGATTTAACCAGAATGACAAGGAAAGATTCGGCAAGAACAATTGGGAAAAAGATGGATTGGATCGATCTTGGCTGCCAAGAAGAGTGCTGGTCGATTTCTTTAAGGTTGAAGTTGGCTGGAAACACAATAAAAGAATTGAAATAAGTTAGATAAAGAAAATGGCACAAGCAGAATTTAAAAGAAAGAATGACAGCAAGAAATAAAGATAAAGTCCTAAGAAGCCTTAAAATCCCCAAAGATTTCACAACTCCCTTCAAACGACTTTAATCTCTCCTCCAATGAAGATAAATGGCAAGAAGAAGGCTGAAGATGGCTCCCACAATCAAAAAGATTGTTAAAACAACTTCTAAAGAAAACTCAAGAGAAAATTCTTGGAGAACTCAAGAGAATTTTCACTCAAAGCAAATCTAAAATTTTCAATGTAATTCTAATGTGTGTAACAAGGGTGGCCGGCCATGCCTATAAATAGGCCTTATAACTATTTCCTAATCTCATTAGGAAAACTTAGAAAAAAAACCTAATTAATAAATTTAAGAGGGAAATTCGACCAAGGCATTCTAATAGGCTACTTGGGCTAAATTTTTACATATAATACTCCTAAAGTCTAAAAATTAAATTAAACAATTAAAATTTTTACAAATTGGGCCACTTTAACAATTTGGCCTGATTTTAAACTAAGTATGGTTTGACTTCTTGGTTGGGCTTGGAATCCTCTTATTGGGCCTTGCCTTCAAGAACTTGGGCTTGTAGTCCATCTCCTACCAAAATTTGCTCGTTGATGCTCGTAACAGAGATCCAATGTGCTTTGGCTGTAAGATTCAGTTTCTTGGACCAAGATTTCAAAGATTTGAAATATTGATTTTCTTGATTCTTGAAATCGCTCCAAACAGAAAAATTGGGCCAAGATTCGGTTTCTTGATTTTCTTGAAAACAAGAAAGTGAATCTTGATTTTCTCTTTCTTTCGTGTATTTATCTAAGGCCTTTGAGACTCGTATCAGTTCCATTTAATTTCGTACGCATTTGCCTGGCCTTTGACCCGTTATTGGGCCTTGTGGTAATTTGAGCCCATCACGTCCTTGAGCTTGAGTTGGGCCTTTGTGACTCGTATCATTCCCCCTTCCTTAAAAAGATTCGTCCTCGAATCTGAAAAATCAAATGGAGATAAGTTAGCCACATTGAAAGTAGAACTTACATTGTACTCATCGGGTAGATCAATTTTGTATGCATTATCATTGATTCGCTCGAGTACTTGGAAAGGCCCACCGCCTCTTAGGTCCAACTTGGTCTTTCTTTTTGTAGGAAATCATTCTTTCCTCATATGGATCCAAACCCAATCTGTGAGTTAAAGGACAACCCGTTTACGCCCCTTATTTTCTTTGTTGGTGTTGATGTCATTTGTTTTGGCTATTCGTTGCCTAGCCTTCTCGTGTAAGGATTTCACCAACTCAGCTTTCTGTTCGCCATCTAAATTAACAATATGTTCTAGTGGTAATGGTGCAAGATCAAGTACTGTTAGTGGGTTAAAACCATAAACAAGTTCAAATGGAGAATAACCAGTTGTAGAATGAATAGATCTATTATATGCAAATTTAACAAATGGTAGACATTCTTCCCAATTTTTAATATTCTTTCCTACAACAGATCGTAATAAGGCTCCTAAGATTCGATTAACTACCTCAGTTTGGCCATCGGTTTGGGGGTGACATGTAGTTGAATAAAGTAATTTCGTACCAAGCTTACCCCATAATACCTTCAAAAGTGGCTAAGGAATTTGACATCTCTGTAGGAAACAATTGTTTTAGGGATGCCATGAAGTCTTACCACCTCTTTAAAAAATAAGTCTGCCACATGTGTAGCATCATCTGTTTTGTGACAAGGAATAAAATGTGCCATCTTGGAAAACCTATCAACAACAACAAATGTACTATCTCTTCCTTTCTTAGTTCGTGGCAAACCTAGAATAAAATCCATGGATAAGTCTACCCATGGTGAAGTAGGAATCGGCAAAGGAGTGTAAAGGCCATGAGGCATTACCTTAGATTTTGCTTGTTTACATGTAATGCACTTAGAACATAGCTTTTCGACATCCTTCTTCATATGTGGCCAATAGAAGTGTTCTTGCAAGATCTCTAGTGTTTTGGCTACTCCAAAATGTCCCATTAAACCCCTACTATGGACTTCATGAATCAATAAGTCTTGCATGGAATACTTTGGTATGCACAACCTGTTTACATGAAAAAGAAAGCCATCTACAAGGTAAAACTTCTCGAAAGTAGTATTCCCACAATTATTATAGATATGGCCGAAATCAGCATCATCATTATATAATTCCTTAATATGCTCAAACCCTAATACTTTAGCATTTAATGTAGTTATTAAAGCATATCGTCTAGACAAAGCAGCCGCAACTACATTATATTTACCTGTTTTATATTTTATCACATAAGGGAATGTTTCAATGAATTCTACCCATCGGGCATGCCGTTTACTCAACTTACCTTGCCCCTTTAACAACTTAAGGGATTCATGGCCTGTATGTATGACAAATTCATTAGGCAGCAAATAATGTTGCCATACTTAAAGTACACGAACCAATGCCAAAAGTTCTTTATCATAAGTTGAGTAGTTTAATTCGTTCGAGGTGCCAAAAATATGCATATAAAATTTTAGACCAATCGGACAACGTTTACCCACTCAAATGAATTTTTTTCCAAAAATTTTTCTGTGTAAAAAACTGCTATTTACTGTTTTTAAAAGGAGATAAGTGTAGAAATCAACCAAGAACACCCAAAACGCCCAAAATCTGATGCCATTGATAGAGGGTTGCGCACGGACCAAGATCGAGTTGTCAAGTCATGAGAAACTCCTATGAACACGCTAAACGCTCGGATATGAAACGAAAACAGAAAGTCAATCAGATCTGTAAACAAACGCCCTAAAACAGGAAAGAACCAGCCAAGAATCGAAAACACTTGTTAATAGCTATTCTTGGGAGTCAAGAACATGAAATTGAACTTCAAGAGAGATTCCAAATAGTCGAATCTGATAGGTAAACACGAAACAGAAACAAATCAAACTCAACAGATCACAAAAATCAAATTGAAGTAGATCTAGGGTTTGTGCGGCAAGAAAAGGGAAATTATGAATCAAGAATGATTCTTGATGCCCAAGAATGTTGTGGACTTTTCGAAATCGAATCTGAAAAGAATAACACCAAAAATAACAAATTAAACTCAAAGGTCCAGCAAAATGAATTGAATCTGAACTAGGATGATTGGACGGTAAGATCAATTGAAAAGGATGGCTAAAGAACGTTTCTTGTTGCCAAGAAGGGTGCCGATCAGATTCTTAAAAAGTGTAATGGCTGGAAACGCAACAAAAGAGCTTAAAACAAGTTAATCAATAAATCAGCACAAGCAGAAAATTTAAAGAGGAATAAATAGCAAGAAAAATAAAGAAAAGTCCTAAGAAGCCTTAAAATTGAGAAAGATTTCACAACTCCCTTCAAACGGCTCTAATCTCCCCTCCAATGTGGAACAATGGCAAGAAGAAGGCTGAAGATGGCTCCCACAATCAAAAAGATTGTTAAAACTACTTCTAAAGAAAACTCAAGAGAAAACTCAAAGAAAATTTTCACTCAACAAAATCTGATTTCAATGTATAATTCAATGTGTTTTTCATAAGGTGGCCGGCCAAGCCTTATTATAGGCCATCTAACTATTTTCCTAATCCTATTAGAAAACTAAAAAAAAACCTACTTATTAACTTCAAAGGGGAAATTCGGCCAAGGCTTTTAATGGGCTACTTGGGCTAAATTTTTACATAGGAATTAAATCATAAAGTCTAAAAATTAAAACTAAGTATTTAAAGAATTAAAATTTTACAAATTGGGCCACTTTGACAATTTGGCCTGATTTTCAACTAAGTCTAATTTAAATTTCTTGATTGGGCTTGGAACATCTTATTGGGCCTTGTCTTTAAGAACTTGGGCTTTAATCCATTCTCTCTCAAAATTGGTTCGTTGATGCTCGTAACTGAGATCCAATGCACCTTAGCTGCAAGATTCAGTTTCTTGGACCAAGATTTCTAAGATTTGAAATCTTGATTTTCTTGATTCTTGAAATCGCTCAAAACAGTAAAATTGGACCAAGATTCGATTTCTTGATTTTCTTGAAAACAAGAAAGTGAAACTTGATTTTCTTTTTCCTTCGTATACGTATCTAAGGCCTTGCTAATGAAATCTTGAACGGTTCCATTTACTTTTGTACGCATTTGCCTGCCTTTGACCTCGTTATTGGGCCTTGTGGTAATTTGAGTCCATCACGTTCTTGAGCTTGAGTTGGACCTTTGTGACCCGTATCAATATTTAATTCATATTTTCTTTTGTGGAGTGAAAACTCTCTTTGAGTTTCTCCAAGAATTCTCTCTTGAGTTTTCTTTAGAAGTAGTTTTAATAATCTTTTTGATTGTGGGAGCCATCTTCAACCTTCTTCTTGCCGTGTTTTTACATTGGAGGGAAGATTAGAGATATTTGAAGGGAGTTGTGAAGTCTTTCTTGAATTCAAGGCTTCTTAGGACTTTATTCATATTTTTTGTTGTTTGTTCTTTTTTAATTATTTTTGTTTGTGTCGAATTGTTGATTAACTTGGTTTAATTGTTCTTGTTGTGTTTCCAGCCATTCCAACCTTCAAGGATCTATTTCGTAACATTCTTTGGCATCAGGAAACGTTCTTTATTCATTCTTTCTTGCCGCCCAAGTATCATTCTATTTCAATTTGGTTTTCTTGGTTTTTTAAGTTTAATTTTCTATTTCCGTTTTAGATCCAAGTGTCTATAGTTTTCGTAGGACTTTTCCCATGACTTGACAACTCAATCTTGGTCTGCGCGCAACCCTTCTATCATTTGGTATCAAATTTTGGGCGTTTTGGGTGTTCTCGGTTGATTTCTAAACTGATCTCCCTTTAAAAACAGCATATAGCAGTTTTTACCCAGAAAAACTTTTGAAAACAATTCATTTGAGTGGGTAAACATTATCCGATTGGTCTAAAATTTTATATTCATATTTTTTGCACTGTGATAGAATATTAAAAAATATTTCCCACAAAAAAATCAGTAGAAAAAGTCAAAAAATTGAAAAATATGAAATAAAATAAAAATTAAAAAAAAATGCAGCGGGTTGAGTTTAGTGCCAAAACTTTCCAGATCAAAAATAAAATATTTAAGGACATTCCAGCTTAAATTTCGTGATTTTTGGAGATCGGGAACACCTCGAACGAAGTTGTCAAGTTACTCCGTAGTTTTTCGAGTTTTCGGGTGTCAGCAATTTTTATTGATTCTTAGCTGTAGGTTTTCATTTGTTTTTCTTTTATTCTTCCTTTACACTATCTAACACCTTCTTGTTTCTTGTGTTAGTAGGATTTAAAAGTGTGCACAATTCTTCCTCGGTGCGACACAAATCAATTGGAGTCTCGTCACTTTTTGGACTCCTAGTGCAATTACGATTCTTTGGTAGTTACGGTTCATACAGTTTCTAATTGATTGATATAGACTCTACTAAAGAACTCAAAAGACTGAATTCTACCTCTTTGAGAATTTGATTTTCCTTTTTGAGTGATTAACGGTGAGGTTTGTTAGTTTTTTTTGGAGTGTTGAGTGTTTGTTTTTCAGGTATTCCAAAAGGAAAAAAATAAGATGCATAGACTGGGTCAAGTCAATGATGAGAATAATGACCATAATGAGGTCCATGACAAATTTATAGAGTTCCAACAATAGTTAGACGAACAGACTGTGTAACACCCCGAACCCGAGACCGTCACCGGAGTCGAACACGAGGTGTTAACAGACTTTAAAAAAAAAAATTTTCCCAGACACTGCCAATCTGCTTACTAGTCGCTTTAAAAATCATATCTTGAGTTTCACAACTCGAAAATCAGTTTCGTGATTTTTCCCTGAAACTAGACTCATATGCCCATCTACATATTTTTTTCTATAATTTTTGGTTGGGCCAATTAGTACAGTTTATTAGTCAAAGTCTCCCATGTTACAGGGATCGACTACACTGACCTTTGCGTATTACGACTTGGATATCTCCCTGCACAGAGCTTCAATACTGATGCCGTTTGTTTCTATAGAAACTAGACTCAGAGAGGAATCTATAAATATGTGGCTTGACTCCTAATTATCTCTGGTTAATTTGTAATGAATTTCCAAAGTCGGAACAGGAAATCCAGAAACCGTTCTGCCCCTGTCTCACAAGAACCTGAATATCTCTTAACATACTGTCCGTATGATTGTTTCGTTACTTTCCTATGAAAATAGATTCATCAAGGTTCGTTTACATAATTTATTCACTATTTAATTCCATTCCTACTATTTTTAGTGATTTTCCAAATCTACATCACTGCTGCTGTCAGCATCTGCCTTTAAGGTAGACTTTACCTATTTCATAGTTTCCATGATTCAACTAGCCCTTTTTTCATAAATAGCACAATTTATGATAGTGATTAACCATTCCCATGGCCAATCCTTGTCAAGCATATCCACACCTCTCAATAACCATATCCCTACCAAATGATTATAACATTATACTCAAACATATATAAGCCATTTTCGCATGGCTATCCAAAATTATACAAGTCCAAAGGGTCCATGACCCACAACAAACGGGTAGTCCTATACATGCCATTTCGAAGTTCAACCAAAATTGTACCAAAAGGGGGGGGGCTTTGATAGTGTGGGCAACTTCGACTTCAAAATCCCGAGTCCGATAGCTGGAGAACCAAAATCTATAAAACAGACGATCAAAGAAATGGAGTAAGCAATTTATGCTTAGTAAGTTTTGAGCAAGGAATTCCAGCACAGCAAAAGTATGGCATTCATATAGCTAAACGGATAATTTCATATGCACAAATTTTCGATATCATACTTGCTTCACATTACCAACCCTTATGTACATACACAAAAGATCAACTTAGCCAAAGGCCGGTAGCTCGTTTATCAACTGAGCGAATACTTATTTGTAAGGGCTCAACTAAATTCAAGCACATACGAAACATACCTCAATGTTGGGATGTTTCTAGAGTATTTACTGAAATTTTTACAGCAAGATCATTCATTCCCAAATCACGTACAGCACAGCAAAAGTATGGCATTCATATAGCTAAACGGATAATTTCATATGCACAAATTTTCGATATCATACTTGCTTCACATTACCAACCCTTATGTACATACACAAAAGATCAACTTAGCCAAAGGCCGGTAGCTCGTTTATCAACTGAGCGAATACTTATTTGTAAGGGCTCAACTAAATTCAAGCACATACGAAACATACCTCAATGTTGGGATGTTTCTAGAGTATTTACTGAAATTTTTACAGCAAGATCATTCATTCCCAAATCACGTACCTTCGGAATTTAACCGGATATAGCTACTCGTTCAAATGCCTTCGGGACATAGCCCGGTTATAGTAACTCGCACAATTGCCTTCGGGACTTAACCTGGATTTAGTAACTCGTGCAAATGCCTTCGGGCTTAGCCCGGAATTAGTATCTCGCACAAATGCCTTCGGATCTTAGTCCGAATATGGTCACTTAGCACAAAGCCTTCGGGACTTAGCCCGGACATCATTCAAATAACCATGCACATTTAACAATAAATCATGGCACATTCGTATTTCGTTTTCGTTAGCAAAACTCAAACACAAGACATTTATCATTCTTGCAATTTCGGCTCAATAGCCACACAAAGAGCATGATTTTAATTTGCTTAAAACATGATCTAATCAAATCATAATTTAAGCTCTTTTACTCAAGAACTTACCTCGGGTGTTGTCGAATGATTCCGATAGCTATTCGACCACTTTTTCCTTCCCTTTATCGGATTTAGTTCCCCTTTGCTCTTGAGCTTAATTAAACAAATAAATTGATTTAATCATTTGAGCATCGAAAAGAGGAACACAAGGCACTTAGCCCATATTTATACATTAGACATTAAAGTCACATATGTACGGAATCATGAATCAAACTCAACATTTTAGCTAATTTTTCCCCCTTGGCCGAATTTTCTAAGCCAAGACAAAAGCATCAATATGCTTGCCTCTAACCGAATACATGCAACACCAATCTCCTTCCTATGGCCGAATATGCATGTCTATGTTGGGGCCGATTTCAACACTTAATACATTCTACAAGTATGGTCACTTGTAATGACTAAACACCCTTTTGTTTCAAGTTCAAAACTTGGCTAATACACACATATATACACTAGTAAAGCATCCTCTCCCTTTCCATCAATTTAACACATGCATTACTCATTAATATACAAAAATTATATTCAGCCTTAGCACACAACTTGCTAGCCGATTCTTCTCCATCTAGCAACCAATGCACATATGTGCTCACTCAAAAATGCTAAAAAGAAGATTCAAGAATCATCAATCCACCATCACATGCATCATTAACAAGCTTCATATTTAGCATGCAATGGCATTAACACAAAATCTACCTAGGCCGAATATCATCCCCATGACATAGCAAAGATTTGAACCATGGGCTAATTAGAACTCAAGCTAGCAACTAAAAACATGCATGAATCTCATGGCACAACCTCAAACATACCTTGATCTAGATACAAGTATGGCCAAACCTCCTCCTAATCCTCTTCCAAACCAAACATGAAGCAAGAACTCCTTCCTCCTTCCTTAGAATTTTCGGCCAAATGAAGATGAAAAAGGATGAAAAAAATTTTCTCTTTTCTTTTCTTTAACTCACGGCAATGGGGGGGGAACAACCACACACTTTTTTTTTGTTTTCATCATATTCCCTTTCATTATTTTATGCCCATGCTCCTTATTTTATTTTTTTCCACCCATGATGCACCAACACAACATGTCTATGACATGTCTTGCCCATCACACTTGGTCTACCATGCTTGTCATGGCCGGCCACTACTAATTAGGGGGGGAATTTGACATGCAAGTCCCCCCTTTTTATTTCATGCACTAATAGGTCCTTATGCTTCGACCTATCACATTTCAAAAATGTCGCACATAAGTCCTATTGACTAAATTCACATGCAATCGACTAAATCGAAGCTTGAAATTTTCACATATTCATAATTACATATTCTAGACAATAAATATCACATTCAAACATTTCGGTGACTCGGTTTAGCGGTCCCGAAACCACTTCCCGACTAGGGTCAATTTTGGGCTGTCACAACTCTCCCCCACTTAAGAAATTTTCGTCCCCGAAAATCTTACCGGTAAATAGGTTTGGGTATCGTTCTTTCATCGAGCTCTCGGTTTCCCAAGTAGCTTCCTCGATCCCGTGTTTGAGCCATAACACCTTAACTAACGGAACCCTTTTGTTTCGCAACTCTTTTACTTCACGAGCTAGGATACGAATCGGTTCTTCTTCATAACTCAAGTCAAATTGAATTTCAACTTCTGAGGGATTAATCACATGTGACGGATCGGATCTATAACGTCGAAGCATCAAAACATGAAAGACATCGTGAATCTTTTCAAGTTCAGGGGGCAAAATCAATCTATACGCAACCGGACCAACTCGTTCGGAGATTTCGTACGGCCCAATGAATCTCGGGCTCAACTTGCCCTTACGGCCAAATCTGAGTACCTTTTTCCAAGGCGAAACTTTAAGAAACACTTTATCTCCCACCTGATATTCAATGTCTTTTCGTTTCAAATCCGCATACGATTTTTGACGATCTGTGGCTGCTTTCAGACTTTCACGGATTACCTTTACTTTCTGTTCGGCATCCTTAATCAAATCAACTCCGAAAATTTTACTTTCACCGAGCTCGGTCCAAAACAATGGTGTACGGCATTTACGACCGTACAAAGCCTCGTAAGGTGCCATCTTAATACTTGATTGAAAACTATTGTTGTAAGCGAATTCAATCAAAGGTAAATACCGTTCCCATGAACTACTGAACTCGAGGATGCAACATCTCAACATATCCTCAAGTATCTGAATTATCCGCTCAGATTGACCATCGGTTTGGGGGTGAAAAGCAGTGCTAAAATGCAGCTTGGTACCCAAAAGCTTCTTGCAATTTCCTCCAAAATCGCGAGGTGAATCTTGAATCTCTATCCGACACGATAGAAATAGGTACCCCGTGTAATCTCACAATCTGAGAAACATACAATTCGGCTAGTTTATCCAATGAAAAATCCGTACGCACGGGGATAAAGTGAGCCGACTTAGTCAGTTTATCAACAACAACCCAAATCGCATCCTTCTTACTTGCTGACAATGGCAGTCCGGACACAAAGTCCATTGTGACTCGATCCCATTTCCACTCGGGTATCATGATCGGCTGAAGTAATCCTGAAGGCACTTGATGTTCCGCTTTCACTTGTTGACATATTAAACATCTCGAAACATAGTCAGAGATGTCTCGTTTCATACCATGCCACCAAAACCAACGTTTCAAATCGTTGTACATTTTCGTACTCCCCAGGTGAATTGACATTCGGCTACAATGGGCTTCGTTCAGAATCATCGAAATGAGTTTCGAATTCCTTGGAACGCACAAACGACTTCTGAACCTCAAACAATCATCGTCATCAATTTGAAACTCCGATTCCTTGTTCGGAACACACTCAGCCCGTTTTGCAACCAATTCATCATCAACTTTCTGGGCTTCACGAATTTGATGAATCAATAATGGTTTGGCTTTTAATTCAGCTACTAACACATTGTCGGGTAGAACAGACAAGTGCACATTCATCGCTCGTAAAGCAAACAATGATTTCCGGCTTAAGGCGTCTGCAACCACATTAGCCTTTCCCGGGTGGTAATCAATGACAAGCTCGTAATCTTTCAACAACTCAAGCCAACGTCTTTGTCGTAGATTTAAGTCTCTTTGAGTCATCAAATATTTGAGACTTTTGTGATCCGAAAATACATGGCACTTTTCACCAAATAAGTAATGTCGCCATATTTTTAAAGCAAATACGATGGCAGCTAGTTCAAGGTCATGGGTCGGATAATTTTTCTCATGTGGCTTTAATTGTCTCGACGCATAGGCCACCACTCAACCTTCTTGCATCAATACGCAACCCAACCCAAGTAGGGATGCGTCACTATAAATGACAAACTCTTTGCCTGATTCGGGTTGCACTAAAATTGGAGCTTCAGTCAAATAAGTTTTCAGTTGATCGAAACCTTTCTGACATTTCTCCGTCCATTCGAACTTAACATCCTTTTGAAGTAGCTTCGTCATTGGTGTGGCTATCGTCGGGAAACCTTTTACAAATCGTCGGTAATAACCGGTGAGCCCCAGGAAGCTCCGAACTTCGGTAATATTTCTTGGAGGTTTCCAGTTAAGTATGGCTGAAATCTTGTTCGGGTCAACTCGAATACCCGATGCGGATACCACGTGACCCAAGAAGCTAACCTCTCTTAACCAGAACTCACACTTACTGAACTTAGCATATAACTGCTTATCCCGTAAAATTTGCAACACTAGTCTCAGGTGCTCAGCATGTTCGGTCTCATCTCTTGAATAGACCAAGATGTCATCAATGAACACAACTACGAACCGATCCAAATATGGTCTGAAGATCCGATTCATCAAATCCATAAATACCGCAGGGGCATTAGTGAGCCCAAACGGCATCACTAAGAATTCGTAGTGACCATATCTCGTTCTAAAGGCAGTTTTGGGTATGTCCGAATCTCGAATTCGCAACTGATAATAGCCCGATCTCAAAACTATTTTTGAGAACACTGAGGCTCCCTTCAGTTGGTCGAACAAATCATCGATACGCGGTAACGGATATTTGTTCTTTATCGTCACTTTATTCAGTTGACGATAGTCAATGCACAACCTCATCGTTCCGTCCTTCTTTTTCATGAACAATACTGGTGCACCCCAAGGTGAGAAGCTTGGTCGAGCGAAACCTCTATCCGTCAATTCTTGCAACTGAGCTTTCAACTCTTTTAACTCGGTTGGTGCCATACGATACGGAGCCATTGAAATCGGCGTAGTCCCAGGTACAAGCTCAATACCAAACTCTATCTCCCGAACAGGTGGTAAACTCGGTAATTCTTCAGGAAAAACATTCGGGTATTCACAAACCACCGGCACAGATTCGGGTTTCTTTTCTAATTCTTTGTCATCAAGTACATACGCAAGGTATGCTTCGCACCCTTTTCTTACATATTTCTGGGCCAACATTGAGGATATTACAGCTGGCAACCCATCCAAGTCCGTAGACTCAATTCGGATTACTTCGTTATTTGCGCACCTCAATTCAATAGTCTTGCTTTTGCAATTCACAACCGCATCATGCACGGTCAACCAATCCAACCCGAGAATAATATCAAATTCATCAAACGGCAAAAGCATCAAGTCCGCCGGAAAACAGGAACCTCGAATTACTAGGGGACATTTCTTACACACTTTGTCGACAAGCACGTAACGACCCAAGGGATTTGACACCCGAATTACGAACTCAGTAGACTCAATAGGTAAAGTCTTACTGGATGCTAAGGTTTCACATATGTAAGAATGAGTAGAACCGGGGTCAATCAAAGCAATTACATTAGTATCAAAGAGAATAAAAGTACCGGTAATAACATCAGGCGAAGAAGCATCCTTGCGGGCACGTATAGCATAAGCTCTAGCAGACGCACGAGCCTCGGATCTGGTCGTAGCATCTCTAGATCCTCTCTGGCCACCACTAGCATTGCCCGTATTTCTAGATGGTCTACCTCGAGCAGTGGTAGCACCCGGTTTCCCACTTTGATTTACATTCTGTTCAGACAACCTCGGGCAATCTTTAATGAAGTGGTCAACTAATCCGCACTTGTAACAGGAGCGGTCAGGGAATCTACAACTCCCCGAATGCCATTTACCACAATATCGACATTTCGTTCTGTCTCGATGTTCATTCCCAACACTGGCGACCGAAGTGCCTCGTGTACCCACAGGGGGTCGATCACGATCTCGTCTAAAAAGGCCCGAAGTGCCTCTCGACTAGCCCACATCATCTCGAAATTTCTTCGATGCCTGTTGAAGAGACTTTCCCGAAGATCTTTTACGAAACTCTCCAGTTCCCACATCAACTTTTTGTTTTTCTTTTCTAAGCTCTTCGGCTTTACAAGCTCGCTCGACAAGTACTACGAACTCTCGTATTTCAAGAACGCCAACGAACATTTTTATATCTTCATTCAGCCCATCCTCGAAGCGTTTACACATGATAGCCTCAGACGAAACACATTCCCGAGCATACCTACTAAGTCTAACAAATTTTCGCTCGTAATCAGTAACCGACATGGAACCTTGCTTAAGCTCAAGAAATTCCTTCCGTTTTTGATCAACAAATCTCTGACTGATATACTTTTTCCGAAACTCAGTTTGGAAAAACTCCCAAGTTACTTGCTCTCGGGGCACAACAGAAGTCAGAGTACTCCACCAATAGTAGGCAGAATCACGTAGCAAGGAGATAGTACACTTTAGGCATTCATCGGGTGTACAAGATAGCTCATCGAGTACCCGGATAGTGTTGTCCAACCAAAATTCAGCTTGCTCGGCATCGTCGCTATCCGTAGCTTTAAATTCAGTAGCCCATGTTTTCAGATTCTGACAACTGGGGGCTTATTTGACCTTATTTGGTCAGTTTCTGGAGGTATTGTAGGTGCGGGGGTGGTATTTGTCGGGAATGGAGGTTGTGGAACAGCCGTATTAGTTCGAATGTATTGGTTGAACCAATCATTCATCACGCTATAGAAAGCTTGTCTAGCTTCATCATTCGGGTTACTAGCATTAGGTTGAGAGTCCGCCGGCGCTGTCCCTTGTGCGGGAGCAGGCGCTACACTCTCAAGATCATCAGCTACCGCTCGGTCGGGATCGGGATCCATTACTATAAATAAACACATTTACAATTGTCAGAAATCACCACACTATCAAATAATCACATAAAATGGCATGTATAGCTAGACCCAACGCATTACGGTAGTCCTAGAATCGACTAAACCGTAGCTCTGATACCAATCAAATGTAACACCCCGAACCCGAGACCGTCACCGGAGTCGAACACGAGGTGTTAACAGACTTTAAAAAAAAAAATTTTTCCCAGACACTGCCAATCTGCGTACTAGTCGCTTTAAAAATCATATCTTGAGTTTCACAACTCGAAAATTAGTTTCATGATTTTTCCCTGAAACTAGACTCATATGCCAATCTACATATTTTTTTCCAGAATTTTTGGTTTGGCCAATTAGTACAGTTTATTAGTCAAAGTCTCCCATGTTACAGGGATCGACTACACTGACCTTTGCGTATTACGACTTGGATATCTCCCTGCACAGAGCTTCAATACTGATGCCGTTTGTTTCTATAGAAACTAGACTCAGAGAGGAATTTATACATATGTGGATTGACTCCTAATTGTATCTGGATAATTTGTAATGAATTTCCAAAGTCGGAACAGGAAATCCAGAAACCGTTCTGCCCCTGTCTCACAAGAACCTGAATATCTCTTAACATACTGTCCGTATGATTGTTTCGTTACTTTCCAATGAAAAAAAATTCATCAAGGTTCGTTTACATAATTTATTCAATATTTAATTCCATTCCTACTATTTTTAGTGATTTTCCAAATCTACATCACTGCTGCTGTCAGCATCTGCCTTTAAGGTAGACTTTACCTATTTCATAGTTTCCATGATTCAACTAGCCCTTTTTGCATAAATAGCACAATTTATGATAGTGATTAACCATTCCCATGGCCAATCCTTGTCAAGCATATCCACACCTCTCAATAACCATATCCCTACCAAATGATTATAACATTATACTCAAACATATATAAGCCATTTTCGCATGGCTATCCAAAATTATACAAGTCCAAAGGGTCCATGACCCACAACAAACGGGTAGTCCTATACATGCCATTTCGAAGTTCAACCAAAATTGTACCAAAAGGGGGGGGCTTTGATAGTGTGGGCGACTTTGACTTCAAAATCTCGAGTCCGATAGCTGGAGAACCAAAATCTATAAAACAGAGGATCAAAGAAACGGAGTAAGCAATTTATGCTTAGTAAGTTTTGAGCAAGGAATTCCAGCACAGCAAAAGCATGGCATTCATATAGCTAAACGGATAATTTCATATGCACAAATTTTCGATATCATACTTGCTTCACATTACCAACCCTTATGTACATACACAAAAGATCAACTTAGCCAAAGGCCGGTAGCTCGTTTATCAACTGAGCGAATACTTATTTGTAAGGGCTCAACTAAATTCAAGCACATACGAAACATACCTCAATGTTGGGATGTTTCTAGAGTATTTACTGAAATTTTTACAGCAAGATCATTCATTCCCAAATCACGTACCTTCGGAATTTAACCGGATATAGCTACTCGTTCAAATGCCTTCGGGACATAGCCCGGTTATAGTAACTCGCACAATTGCCTTCGGGCTTAGCCCGAAATTAGTATCTCGCACAAATGCCTTCGGATCTTAGTCTGGATATGGTCACTTAGCACAAAGCCTTCGGGACTTAGCCCGGATATCATTCAAATAACCATGCACATTTAACAATAAATCATGGCACATTCGTATTTCATTTTCGTTAGCAAAACTCAAACACAAGACATTTATCATTCTTGCAATTTCGGCTCAATAGCCACACAAAGAGCATGATTTTAATTTGCTTAAAACATGATCTAATCAAATCATAATTTAAGCTCTTTTACTCAAGAACTTACCTCGGGTGTTGTCGAACGATTCCGATAGCTATTCGACCACTTTTTCCTTCCCTTTATCGGATTTAGTTCCCCTTTGCTCTTGAGCTTAATTAAACAAATAAATTGATTTAATCATTTGAGCATCGAAAAGAGGAACACAAGGCACTTAGCCCATATTTATACATTAGACATTAAAGTCACATATGTACGGAATCATGAATCAAACTCAACATTTTAGCTAATTTTTCCCCCTTGGCCGAATTTTCTAAGCCAAGACAAAAGCATCAATATGCTTGCCTCTAACCGAATACATGCAACACCAATCTCCTTCCTATGGCCGAATATGCATGTCTATGTTGGGGCCGATTTCAACACTTAATACATTCTACAAGTATGGTCACTTGTATTGACTAAACACCCTTTTGTTTCAAGTTCAAAACTTGGCTGATACACACATATATACACTAGTAAAGCATCCTCTCCCTTTCCATCAATTTAACACATGCATTACTCATTAATATACAAAAATTATATTCGGCCTTAGCACACAACTTGCTAGCCGATTCTTCTCCATCTAGCAACCAATGCACATATGTGCTCACTCAAAAATGCTAAAAAGAAGATTCAAGAATCATCAATCCACCATCACATGCATCATTAACAAGCTTCATATTTAGCATGCAATGGCATTAACACAAAATCTACCTAGGCCGAATATCATCCCCATGACATAGCAAAGATTTGAACCATGGGCTAATTAGAACTCAAGCTAGCAACTAAAAACATGCATGAATCTCATGGCACAACCTCAAACATACCTTGATCTAGATACAAGTATGGCCAAACCTCCTCCTAATCCTCTTCCAAACCAAACATGAAGCAAGAACTCCTTCCTCCTTCCTTAGAATTTTCGGCCAAATGAAGATGAAAAAGGATGAACAAAATTTTCTCTTTTCTTTTCTTTAACTCACGGCAATGGGGGGGGGAAACAACCACACACTTTTTTTTTGTTTTCATCATATTCCCTTTCATTATTTTATGCCCATGCTCCTTATTTTATTTTTTCCACCCATGATGCACCAACACAACATGTCTATGACATGTCTTGCCCATCACACTTGGTCTACCATGCTTGTCATGGCCGGCCACTACTAATTAGGGGGGGAATTTGACAAGCAAGTCCCCCCTTTTTATTTCATGCACTAATAGGTCCTTATGCTTCGACCTATCACATTTCAAAATGTCGCACATAAGTCCTATTGACTAAATTCACATGCAATCGACTAAATCGAAGCTTGAAATTTTCACATATTCATAATTACATATTCTAGACAATAAATATCACATTCAAACATTTCAGTGACTCGGTTTAGCAGTCCCGAAACCACTTCCCGACTAGGGTCAATTTTGGGCTGTCACAGACTGCTGCACTCAAACAAACAAATGCCATACTTCAAACATTGAGTGCTACTATCAATGAGTTGCGATTGGACCGAGTGAATGAAAGAGCCCAACGAGGACAACTTAATTCAAGTGAAAGGGCAAAATTGAAAGTGCCAAGAAGACGAACATCCAACGAATATTCGAGAAGAGATTCATATCATGATTCCTATTCAACGAGAAATTCAAGATGATACAAAGCAAGTTTCGAGTGTGAAGTTTTCCAAGGTGACGAACAAGAAACCACAAGTAATCCTTCGTATGCCCCAAGGAACTCGTCCACTGAGAATCAATTTCGAAAAGGTGATCATTGTTCGTATGCAAGTCATTCTGTACATACCCAACGAGAGTCTTTTCGTTCTAATTCATTTGGAACATCTCTATCTTGTAATGAAAGGAAGACAGAAAAAGAAATCGAAAAATAAAAAGAGAACGAAAAAGAGAAAAAAGAGATTGAGAGTGAAAAGGAATGTGAAACAAACAAGAAAAGTGAAAATGAAATTGAAGAAAGAAGAGAAAATGAGTTAGAAAAAGAAACAAAAGAAAAAGATGAGGAACGGGTAGTGAGGAATGTTTCCACTAACCAAGATATGAATTTTGTTGTGTTGCTACTTTTCAGGTTCCCGAAAGACCGAAAGATAACTTTCAACTTCAATATCTTTCCGATGAAAGATGCTTTCATACGATCAACATAGGCAAGGTTAAAGATGAAATCACACTACATGAGCCCGAAGGTAAGCGAGGTAAGGAAATTTTAGCAACCGAGTCCCATGCAGATTTGAAAATTATTGATAAAACTTTTGGTGACTTAGTTCTTAAAAGATCCCCTCATTTTGATTCGATTAATTGTTATTCTTTGATTGTGGTTGATAAAGTCATTACGAAAGGAAGTGTGAGTTGTTATTCTCTTGATTTGCCTTGTGTAAAATCTGCGAATTTGTGCAAATCTGTTTTGGAGAATAAAAAAAGTTTTGAATGTATGTTGGTATGTATGCGAAAATCCTCATGGTTTAACTTGATTGGTTTAATGAAATCTTTGTTACACTTCGGCATGACTAATCAAAATCAAGTTTTTAAACCCGGAATCTGTTTTGGTATATTTTGTTGGAAAATCGAGCATCATCTATTGTGTGCAAATACTTTCTATTGTTTTGATACTTGGTTTTTGAAAAAGGTAACGAAATTTGCCAAATTTGTTTTCAATTTATATTCGTGCCTTAAACAGTTTCTGTGGTTGTACATGAAGTTTGAGTTCCATTTGACAAATGTTAACTCAACAATGGAGCTTCGACTACACTATACTCCCGATGAGCGAAGGTTTGTATTAAATGGAAAAGGTAAAATCGACCCTTATTCTTCTGCTTATAAAGGTAAGATGCTTGAAAATTTTGAAATACTTTTGTACTCCTCGGATAGTGACAAAGATCGTGTTGATGATTTAATTTTTGTAAAACACTTAGATCGAAACGTGCTTGACTGTCCTATTTTATTTATTGATGATCTATCTATTTTGATGGTTGATAAAAAGATTATTGTTTTTGATAGTTTTTATGATGCATGTGTGAGTGAATCTATAGTCTGTCGATTAATGCATGGTACGATTGTGCAACTCTGTGAACTGTGTGAACCTTTTCAAATACCTACTTATGACAATTATGTTTACCATTTGATTTATTACTCACGATTTATTCATGGTTTGTGGAAATAATTTGAGATGATTGAATGGCTTAAAACATGTTCATCTTTGTTTCGAATATTTGACGAGGCATTAGCAAGTAAATTAGCTTGTTTGCATGGTAATCTGAATTTGTTCATTCGCATGCGTTATACTTGTTTTGTTATGCTTATGATTGGACATCAAGTTTGTTTATGTTTCTATTTACTAACTCATGGCTATTCTTTTCAGTGGACTCAATTGTCATTAGTCCCGTTCGATCGAGGAAAGTCGAGTAAGAGGAGCTATGTTCGAGTGAACCAACGCATCGACTTGAGAACAAGTCACTTCGAAGAAGGGGGGATGATACGACCATGCCCCGAAAATGCCCTTGGTTCAGTTCATCAAGTGCCATTCAAAAACTTTCACAAGCTGAATTAACTTGTTCCAGCTCCATGGAGTTCAATTCGAGCTGATTCTAGCTCGTTGAGCTTAATTCGCTTTTATTTAATTTCATGCATTTTTTATTTGCTGGAATAAATTAAATGAGTTAGTTTATTAAATTTAGTTCAGCTCAGATAAGTGTTAGAATTAATTTTAGTTCAGCTTAAATAAGTGTTAGTAATTAATTTGTTTAAATCTGAAAAATTTAATTATTTGGGTTTAATGTGTTTCATGCATGCTTTTAATATGTTTTAGTTATTACATAGCATAAATAAGCCTGTTTCATTACATCTAATTAATGTGTCTTATTTTTTATTTAATATGTCTAAATTCAGCTGAATTTTACATTGTCTTGCTATTGAATTCATTGTGTCTTGAGCTCATTCAATTTGCTGAAAGACAAAGTTGGATCCAAGAGGCGATGGGCCTTTCCAAGTACTCGAGTGGATCAATGATAATGCATACAAAATTAACCTACCCGGTGAGTACAATGTAAGTTCTACTTTCAATGTGGCTGACTTATCTCCATTTGATTTTTTAGATTCGAGGGTGAATCTTTTTGAGGAAGGGGGGAATGATACGAGTCACAAAGGCCCTGATACGCCCCGGCTCGGGAAGGAGAGTCGAGTCGTAGATGTGCCCGATCGTGAATTGGAGTAATACTCGAGGGTGGACGAAATAGGTTAAGAAAGAAGAGATAAAGGTTCAAATTTAGTTCAAAAGGGGTTATGGAATGTATTGAGGTTGATAGGTGAATGAAAACCAAGTATTCAAGTTGAACCAACACAATATAAGTGTGTTAACCCGGGACTTATACGAATACTTAGGAAAGGTTAAATGTTGTATGGATGGAAAACAAATAAAATGGAACCTCGACCCACTATCAAAGATGATAGGAACCTCGGTATAACTTTGAACGCCACATTTTGGGTGCAAAGTGATAAGTTCGAAATACAAAAACGGGTTGACGCCACAAGGGTTACTTGATAAGTCTAACCAGTCCTTGGAGAACAATGAGAGTTGAAAACAAACTCACAAAGTAAACAAATTTCATATAAGTTTTAAAAATATATTGTCTAACCCCAAAATGATTACACAACAACTATTTATAATATAAATTCCTAAGGTAGCCGAATGGACTAATACGATGCTGAATGGTCAGCCAAAATTAAAACAAAAGAGGCTGGAAATTTCCAGCAACCTTCCTAGGACGTTTTTGGGAAGCTTCATGCATGAAGAATTCAATTGGGCAGCTTCTAGATGGAGTCCATTTAGCTGGAAATTAATGGAAGTATTGGTGAGCTGAATAAGAGGTCTTGGTTCGGCCAATGAAGTTGAATGCACCTTAATGAAGCCTCCTTGTGAGCTGAACAGCTTGCCTATTTTTAATGACGTTTTGGGGAACTCCAATAGCCCATGGTGTAAACATCAAATAGGAACAGCCTTGTGTGTGTGAACTCATGAAACCAAATGGCCAAAAGATAGCAAAAATTTATTTATCATCTGGGGCGTCCTCCAAGGTAATTAAAGAGCTGAATTGAGCTGCTTTGGAAAGTGAAAAGAAACTCCCAAAAAGGCCCTTGCTGTTCATGAAGGAATGCATGGAGGAGAGCAATCAGCAGCAATTAAATGCCGTCCATGCCCAAATTCCTGCACCAAATTAAAACAATCTTTAATTCTTGTTTTAAGACAAAATAAATACATGCAATATGGCCCATAAATTCGGCAGTAGCTTCTTTAATGAATTCCAACATGCTTTCTTCAACATCTCATTGAATGCTTGTCTTTGCTGCACATTAAATTCGGCAGGCATGCACCCATTAAATCTGTCCATTAAATGGCCACATGAAAAAGCACCAGCAGCTCCTTTAATGCCGTCTAAGGGAGGAGGTACCAACATGAATTAATTCAGCAAATTAAATCCATTGTGGGCACATTAAATTCGGCAGCAAAGAATTAAACCTTCTTTAATTTTCGTCCCCATTTCCATGCACCTGCACACATTTAAATCAGCCATTAACTCAAGTTTAAGACAAAATAAAATTTGGTCAACAAGGCATATTAAATTCGTCAACCACACAAGGACACATTAATTCTGCTCATAAATTCGGCTGACTTAAACATGATAAATCAGCAGCCAAGACACAACAATTAGCTGTAATAAAAAAACACATTAATTCGTCAATTAAATTGTCTTAGGCTGGAACATATTAAATGATGTAATGAACTAACTAAGACATATTAAATTGCTGTACTAAATGAAACACAATCAATTAAACTCAAGAAATATTACAGATGTTCAGATTTAAACTAATTAATTTACTAACACTTATTTGAGCTAAATTAAATAACTAAACTAACTTATTCAATTTATTCCATCAAATTAACTTAAATGAGCTAGAGAGCTAATACGAGCGAGCTGAATTAAGCTCGAATGAGCTGAATCGAAAATGTTTCCGGGGCGGGGTCGTATCATCCCCCCTTCTTCGAAGTGACTTGTCCTCAAGTCAAGCTTTTTGTCCCTCATAAAAAGTTTGTCTTATACAACCCTTTACGATAGCATGGAATGGATAGTCTCACAAAATCAGGTATGTTAAAACATTCATTTGCCTTGAATCTTTTCCAAATTTCTTCGTTCAAACATAGTAAGCTTTCACAGCAATTTAACGACCACACATTTTCAACATTATCAGGTAAATAAAAAAAACCATTGGATTCATGCTCTTGTTCGATTGAAACTTGTAGTGGACGTTTGCTATTGATTCACCAACAAATTTATCAACAATAATAGTCTTACCAACATATTTCAAACGAAATGAAGACACCATCAGCGTAATCCTTTCATCACAAACAAATGAATGGAAACCTCACACAATAAAACTTGGCAATGGAAATTGAACGATGGGTTCTTCCAAATTCGCATTATCAGCATCAATCAAAATAGATAAATCACTTTCAAATAAAGCTGAACAATTAAACACTTCACGATTGAAATACTTTCCAAAAACCAATTCTTCAAAAAGATGTTTATTTCCAACCGAATAGGGCAAAGAGATTTTAAGTTCTCATGAGTCATACCTTGTTCACCTCGAAGAATGGAAAAACAAGGATCATTTTTACCTTCGTCGATCATCATAAATCTTCTCTCCTTGGACTTGTAATGCAATCGAAGCTCCTTGGTGGAATTAACCTTGTCGAAATGAAATATGTACTTCAGGTATAACCACAAAAATAGACTAAGGATGGAATTGAAATCAAATTTATCATACCTCGTTTCCTTATTGAATAACCAAGCATCAAAACAATAGAAATTGTTCGCACACAATTGGTCATGCTTGAATTTCCCAACAAATGTACTAAAACAGATTTCGGGTTTAAAAATTTGATTTTGATTATTTATGCCAAAGAGTAGCAAAGAGTTCATTAAACCAAACTTGTCAACCCAAAAGGATTTTTGCGTCCACAGGAGCAAACATTCAAATCTTTTTACTTCCTTCAAACTAAATTTCCAAAAACTCAAGGATTTCAAACAAAGTAGTAAAGGATTCACGTAATCACCACAATTAATCAACTTGAGATGTTTAAATGAGACTTCGTTGTTATGCAGAATCGAGTTTTGCATTTGTTGATTAAACACGACTTCACCTTTAAACTTGTCAACGCAAAAATTTGTTTTGGAAAAGCTCGTCTCACCACCATTTGAAATTACAACACTAATCGATGAAGGAAAAGCAACCAGTTTTTGGCATGGAGCTTTTACAAAGATGAAGTTTTCAACATTATGTTTATCCACATTCAAGGAAGATAATGGAAATTCAAGTGCTAGATCTTCCTTACCTATCTTACCTTCGGCCTCATGTGGTTCAATTTCAACTTCATCCTTACCTTTTTCGATCAGGCAAAAACGTCACTCGTCAGGAAGATATTGAAGTTGATATTCGTCATAGAGATTTGTTGAAACCTGAAAAGAAGGAACAGAACAAAAACAAACATCTCGGGGGTTAGTTAAAATTTTCCTCTTTTTTTCTTGTTCTCGCTCACCATCTTCCTTTTCTCTCATTTCTTTTTCAACATCTTTGTCCTTTTCAATTTTTTTCTCAATCTCAATCTCGATCTCAATCTCAAATTCTTTTTTCTTTTTCTCACTCTCATTTTCTTTTTCTTTTTCTCTCATTTCTTTTTTTCTTCTCTCAATTTCATTCAAGATTCGTTCATTTTCTCGCATCAACATCTCTTGTCTTTCTTTTCTTCTATTTTCTTTTTGTCTTGTTCTTTCATTACAAGAAGATGATAACTTATAAGAATCATAACGACAAGCTTCTCGTGGGAAAGAAATGGTAGATTCATCATGCAAGTCACGATCATCTCTTTGTGAATAACCCTCCGTGGGAAAATATCTCGATGCATAAGAAACTCATTCATCTCTTCTCGAATAATCATGGAATGTGTGTTTTCGAAATGATCTTGTCTCCGTCTCTTGATGCGGTGAATTTGGCTTCCGTCGAAATCTTTCCTCCACTCGATCCAATCGATCATGCAATTTATCAAATTTAGATTTCACCATTCTACACATCTCTTGCATCAAATATTGGAATTCTGATTCGGAGAATTCTTCTTGAGACATTTTTTTTTGCTAAAAAAGAAAAAAATGATCAAAATACAATAGAAAATAAATACCTCACCACACAAAAAAAAATCTCACGTTTCACTCACAAAGAAAATTCACACAATTTGGCTTTTACTTCTCTCAAATGGTCTCACCAATCACTCTTGCCTTATTCCACTCGATTTCTCGCCTCTCGAAATTCTTCGCAAACTAAGTCGACGAATCAATACCATTTGGCGTCGGCTTACAAAATTGATTTGGCTTGGTGGGTAATGATGTCGGAAATGGTAGGCTATCAAACAAAATAGAAATGGTTAAGTGTGGCTATATAGATATGGTCCTTCGGGCAACAAGCAATGCTTTTACAATCCAACTATGAACTCTTCTCTCTTTTTTTTTTAATTCCAAATTTTTTTTCTCTTTTTTTTTTCAATACTAAATATAAAAAGGAAAAGTAAATTGAATACAAACTTTTTTTTAAAATTAATTTTTTTCGATTTTTTTCGATTTTTTTTAATTTTTTACAATACCGTAATGACAAAAATGTCGATCTTACTCCGATTTAGCTAGCTCTGATACCAAATGATACGCTCCGGCTCGAGAAGGAGAGTCGAGTCGTAGATGTGGCCGATCATGAATTGGAGTAATACTCGAGGGTGGACGAAATAGGTTAAGAAAGAAGAGATAAAGGCTCAAATTTAGTTCAAAAGGGGTTATGGAATGTATTGAGGTTGATAGGTGAATGAAAACCAAGTATTCAAGTTGAACCAACACAATATAAGTGTGTTAACCCGGGACTTATACGAATACTTAGGAAAGGTTAAATGCTGTATGGATGGAAAACGAATAAAATGGAACCTCGACCCACTATCAAAGATGATAGGAACCTCAGTATAACTTTGAACGCCACACTTTAGGTGCAAAGTGATAAGTTCGAAATACAAAAACGGGTTGATGCCACAAGGGTTACTTGATAAGTCTAACCAGTCCTTGGAGAACAATGAGAGTTGAAAACAAACTCACAAAGTAAAAAAATTTCATATAAGTTTTAAAAATATATTGTCTAACCCCAAAATGATTACAAAACAACTATTTATAATATAAATTCCTAAGGTAGCCGAATGGACTAATAAGATGCTGAATGGTCAGCCAAAATTAAAACAAAAGAGGCTGGAAATTTCTAGCAACCTTCCTAGGACGTTTTTGGGAAGCTTCATGCATGAAGAATTCAATTGGGCAGCTTCTAGATGGAGTCCATTCAGCTGGACATTAATGGAAGTATTGGTGAGTTGAATAAGAGGTCATGGTTCGGCCAATGAAGTTGAATGCACCTTAATGAAACCTCCTTGTGAGCTGAACAACTTGCCCATTTTTAATGACGTTTTGGGGAACTCCAACATCCCATGGTGTAAACATCAAATAGGAACAGCCTTGTGTGTGTGAACTCATGAAACCGAATGGCCAAAAGAAAGCAAAAATTTATTTATCAGCTGGGGCATCCTCCAAGGTAATTAAAGAGCTGAATTGAGCTGCTTTGGAAAGTGAAAAGAAACTCCCAAAAAGGCCCTTGTTGTTCATGAAGGAATACATGGAGGAGAGCAATCAGCAGCAATTAAATGTCGTCCATGCCCAAATTCCTGCACCAAATTAAAACAACCTTTAATTCTTGTTTTAAGACAAAATAAATACATGCAATATGGCCCATAAATTCGGCAATAGCTTCTTTAATGAATTCCAACATGCTTTCTTCAACATCTCATTGAATGCTTGTCTTTGCTGCACATTAAATTCGGCAAGCATGCACCCATTAAATCTGTCCATTAAATGGGCACATGAAAAAGCACCAGCAGCTCCTTTAATGCCTTCTAAGGGAGGAGGTACCAACATGAATTAATTCAGCAAATTAAATCCATTGTGGGCACATTAAATTCGGCAGCAAAGAATTAAACCTTCTTTAATTTTCGTCCCCATTTCCATGCACCTGCACACATTTAAATCAGCCATTAACTCAAGTTTAAGACAAAATAAAATTTGGTCAACAAGGCATATTAAATTCGTCAACCACACAAGGACACATTAATTCTGCTCATAAATTCGGCTGACTTAAACATGATAAATCAGCAGCCAAGACACAACAATTAGCTGTAATAAAAAAACACATTAATTCGTCAATTAAATTGTCTTAGGCTGGAACATATTAAATGATGTAATGAACTAACTAAGACATATTAAATTGCTGTACTAAATAAAACACAATCAATTAAACTCAAGAAATATTAAAGATGCTCAGATTTAAACTAATTAATTTACTAACACTTATTTGAGCTAAATTAAATAACTAAACTAACTTATTCAATTTATTCCAGCAAATTAACCTAAATGAGCTAGAGAGCTAATACGAGCTCAATGAGCTAAATTGAGCTCGAATGAGCTGAATCGAAAATGTTTCTGGGGTGGGGTCGTATCAGGCCCAATTCAAGCTCAAGGACGTGATGGGCTCAAATTACCACAAGGCCCAATAACGAGGTCAAAGGCCAGGAAAATGCATATGAAACTAAATGGAATCATTCAAGACTTCAATAGGAAGGCCTTAGATGTGTATACAAAGGAAAAAGAAAATCAAGAAACCGAATCTTGGTCCAATTTTGCTGTTTTGAGTGATTTCAAGAATCAAGAAAATCAAGATTTCAAATCTTGGAAATCTTGGTCCAAGAAACAGAATCTTGCAGCTAAGGTGCATTGGATCTCAATTACGAGCATCAACGAACCAATTCCAGGAGAGAACGGATCACAAGCCCAAGTTCTTGAAGACACGACCCAATAAGATGTTCCAAGCCCAATCAAGAAGTTCAAACTAGACTTAGTTGAAAATCAGGCCAAATTGTCAAAGTGGCCCAATTTTTTAAATTTAATTCTTTCAATACTTAGTTTAATTTTTTAGACTTTATGATTAAATTCCTATGTAAAAAAATTTAGCCCAAGAAGCCCAGTAAAAAGCCTTGGCCGAATTTCCCTTGAAGTTAATAATTAGGTTTTTTAGTTTTCCTAATAGGGTTAGGAAAATAGATAGAAGGCCTATAATAAGGCTTGGCCGGCCACCTTATACACAATTACATTGAACAACATATTGAATTCAAATTATTTTTGTGGAGTGAAAACTCTCTTTGAGTTTCGCCAAGAATTCTCTCTTGAGTTTTCTTTAGAAGTAGTTTTAACAATCTTTTTGATTGTGGGAGCCATCTTCAATCTTCTTCTTGCCGTGTTTTTACATTGGAGGGAAGATTAGAGCCGTTTGAAAGGAGTTGTGAAATCTTTCTTCATTTCAAGGCTTCTTAGGACTTTTCCCGTGACTTGACAACTCGATCTTGGTCTGCGCGCAACCCTTCTATCAACTCCACTCGCTATTTACTAAACAAGCATTCGAGCGAGCAAGCAAAGCCTTCAATTTAGGGGCTTTCCCCCTTATCCCTCACCCTACTCTTTCATTTCCACTTAAGCTTCCCGGGTTTGAGGTATTAATTGATTGGATACCCGAGAACCATAATCTTTCCTAGGAACAGCTTCTACGATGATAGATAGGGGTCAAGTTTGTTTGGCATCTATGCCCCCTGCCCTCCAAATAGTATGGGAGCCTTTCAGCTCGTACTACTCACACTCTTTGATCTTCACGGCACCTCTTCCACCATAGTGTGAGCTGCTCCCAGCTTCAAAAAGCGAGGCCTACTTAAAAATTCGCTTTCAACAACACCACAAAAAAAGTAAACTGGAGAGCTTATTATTATTATTTTATAAAAAAACTAAAAAACTAGGTTTGGAACCCTACTCCCCAACAACTACAAGAATGCTTGCTTGCTGGCATCAAAGCCCTTCATTATTTTTAGTATGATGGGCGGAGGGTGTATAACCCATTCTATGCTCCTTTCCTGAGCGTTTCACACAAAGCTCTTCAATCTTGCCTTTCACCTCTCTAGGCTTCGCTACCGCTCATGACTAGTATATGGATCTCTTTATGTAGTGGTTGGCCTTCTAGAAGCTTCCCCAGAAGTGACTAGTCACTTCCCGAATTCCTCTTCTCTTTAGTATGGTCTAGTCTTTCCAATGCCTCCTTCCTTGCCGCCAACGTACGCTACTAGAAGAGTAAGCAAGCTACTTTGCTTGCATTTTTTCTATAAGCGGAGCAATTTGTCAAGTCTACGAAGCTTCGTCATTGCCCCCTTTTGCCTCGCCATGCCACTCAATTCATAATGACTGAAGAGTCGAAACATGTACGAATATAACCATGCGAAGGGTCAAATTAGCAGGAGGAAGAGCGGCCCACCCTTCTCTATTTTGAGGGATCCCTCAAATTTTTGATTCCAGGCCAATTCATGTACCATCTTCAAGCATGAACCAAATTTTATTGCTTTTGTGTGAACATGTTAAATTCAAATGTGAAAAAAATTTAAGTTAGTGTGAACATCATAGATACCGAATATCAATAGGCATATTAAGCTTATAAATAGTTTGTTTGTAAACTAGAGAGAGGACTTTTGCCATTTTATTGAATGAACTATTGTTCTTGTGAGGTTTCTTCTTCTCTATTTCCATATGAGTCTCGAGTGACTTATCTAGCGTGCTAGTGGCGTCAAACCGAACTCTTTTCAAACTTATCACCAACCCTGTTGTGGCGTTCATCCATCTAAATATACATTCGATTCCTACTTTGCTAAGTAATGGGTCAAGGTCCATCAACCTATTTCCATCTTTCACCTTAAGCCATATAAGTCCTAGGGCAATACTCGCTATAGAATCGAATCACTCTTGATGCTTAAGTTCTAACTTCCGTGATACGAACTCGCCTCGGTGATGATTTGAGTCGTAGAAATTGTCTGGTTGTCAAATTAAGTAGTTTTCATTTTTGGTTTAACAAGAGGTTTAAATTTCAAAAAAGATAGTTTAAACAATGAAAATTAAGTAAAATATAATGATGGAAAGATGGATATAAAGAACTTAAAATAAGAACGAACCCGTAACAGAAGTTAGGACCCAAATTCTTATAAGTCTTAAGGTGGAGGCGGAATAGCTGGATAGAACTGAGACCCACTATCTAGGGAGATAGGAACCTACGGTATGGATGAACGCCACACTCGAAAGTGATAAGTTCAAGAACGGAGATTGGATGATGCCACTAGCGATGCTAGATAAGTCAGATCGAATCACCAAGAACAATGAGAGTTGAATAAAACTCACAAAGTTTATAAATCATAAAATATGAAAGTTGATCAAGTGAAGTAAGTAACCTTTAAATGGTTTACAAAATAGCTATTTATAGGCTTCAAATGTTCTAGCTAGATAGACACTTAGTAAAACTAAATGGACAGCTCAAATCGGCTAAATGGTGTTGGAAACTTCCTTGATTAATCCAAAATGTCACTTGATGCTTCCTAGGCCAACTTGATTGATTGAAATGAATTTGGAGCTGAAACAAATTGAACAAATTCGTCCAAAGGTGTGAACAGCCTTTTAATGAGCTGCTTTGATCAGTTGAATGGTTTTGAAGGTGTTAAATGATGTCTTGAGTGCTCCAATGGACATTAGGTGTGAAACCGAATATGAGCAGCCCCTCAAGTGTGAACACTTGAACTCCATCAGCTTCTAAATGTGAACAAATGAATTTGAATAGCTCCCATGGTGTGAACTTGATGTGAACTGGCTCGGTGATGTGAGTCGAGTCATTGATTGACTGATCGTTAAAATGAGTAGTATCGTTCGATTTAGAACAAAGAGGTTAAATTTAACCAAGAGTGGTTTTTAGTTTCCAAAATTGGGTCAAGATGGCTAAATAAAACATTGGATGGATTCGGTTTATCAAATAAAGGTGATACGACCCTGCCCCGATGGAGCTCAATCGAGCTGATTCTAGCTCATTGAGCTTGAACTTCAATTTATTTAATTTTATGCTTTTAGTTTGCTGAAATAAATTTTATTTAAGTTCAGCTTTCTTAAGTTTACATTTATTTTGCTGGAATAAAACAAATAAATTGCTGCTAGTTAAATTAGTTAATTAGTTTAAGTTAATAAATTTGTTAAATCTGGACATTTTAATTAGGTGTTTTAAATATGTTTTATTTTATGATTTTAATGTGTCAAATTCTGGACATGTTAATTGAGTTTAAATGTGTCTTAGTTCATACATAGTTATTAGCTAATTTTAATGTGTTAAGCCTAGGACAAATTTATTAGCTACTACTATTTAATTTGTCTAGCTAAATTTAATTTATTGGCTGCTGTTGTTTAATGTGTCTGGCCGAATTAATTGTGTCTTAACTTAAATAAATGTGTCTAATTGTTAATTAAAGTGTTTTACTTCTTTAATTTAATGCGTCTTCTTGCTGCAGAATATTAATGTGTCTTGTTGTTGAATTCTAGTCCAGCCGAAATTTAAAGAGCAATTTGATGTGTCTAGTTGCTGCCGATTTTTAATGTGTCCTAACTTGTTTTTAATTTTTTTATTTAATTGTTTTAGGTATATACCTTGGATGACACCCATGCATGTATAATGATTTAATGGCTGAATTTATTGGATGCAGGCACCATGCATGGACGGCATTTAAAAGAGTGAGTTACTGATTGCTCTCCTCCAAGTGATATGAGCTTGCCTGCGAACCAAGAGGAGTTCGAACAATAGGCCATCAAGTTTCCAATCGGTCTGATAACACGAGCTCGAGCCAAACAATTTAAGGAAGCTATTTCAGTAATGTTGGAATGAACATGGGAAAGTGAAAGCAAGAAGCTCAAAAACGAAGTCAATATGATACGAGTCACAAAGGCCTTAGATGCGTACACGAAAGAAAGAGAAAATCAAGATTCACTTTCTTGTTTTCAAGAAAATCAAGAAACCGAATCTTGACCCAATTTTACTGTTTGGAGCGATTTCAAGAATCAAGAAAATCAAGATTTCAAATCTTGGAAGTCTTGGTCCAAGAAACCGGATCTTGCAGCCAAAGCGCATTGGATCTCTGTTATGAGCATCAACGAGCCAATTTTGGTAGGAGATAGACTACAAGCCCAAGTTCTTGAAGGCAAGGCCCAATAAGAGGATTTCAAGCCCAACCAAGAAGTCAAACCATACTTAGTTGAAAATCAGGCCAAATTGTTAAAGTGGCCCAATTTGTAAAAAATTTAATTGTTTAATTTAATTTTTAGACTTTAGGAGTATTATATGTAAAAATTCAGCCCAAGCAGCCCATTAGAATGCCTTGGCTGAATTTCCCTCTTAAATTTGTTAATTAGGTTTTTTTTAAGTTTTCCTAATGAAATTAGGAAATAGTTATAAGGCCTATTTATAGGCATGGCTCGCCACCCTTGTTACACACATTAGAAACACATTAAAAATTTCATATTTGCTTTGAGTGAAAATTCTCTTTGAGTTCTCCAAGAATTTTCTCTTAAGTTTTCTTTAGAAGTTGTTTTAACAATCTTTTTGATTGTGGGAGCCATCTTCAGCCTTCTTCTTGCCATTGATCTTCATTGGAGGGGAGATTAGAGCCGTTTGAAGGGAGTTGTGAAATCTTTCTCGATTTCAAGGCTTCTTAGGACTTCCTTTATTTTCTTATTGTTCGTTCTTCTTTATTAATTTCTTCTTGTGCCGGTTTGTTGATTAATTTGGGATTAATTGTTCTTGTTGCGTTTCAGCCTTTCCAAAACATCCAAGATCTGATTCACCCCCTTTTCATTAAAGATCGGATCGCCCCCTTGTTATTGGTAGCAAAGATCATTCAAGATCCCTAAAATTCATTGTTATTGCCGATTTCTTCTTTTCAAATCTGATTGATTCAGCTGCTGGAATTTTTGGGGAAAATTAGTTGTTGTTTTGATTTGGGCAAATCAACATCTCCATGGGTTTCAAGAACCGTTTTAATTCCTAAATTTTTTCTTTTCTTTTTTGTCGACCCAAATCCCTAATTTTCTATTTAAAATCTGATTGTTTTCTTTGATTTGAATTCTAATTCGTTTTCTTTCGTAATTGATAGGATCGGCTGTTGGGGAATTACTTCCTAAGTTCAAATCGATTCTTGCTTTCCAAGAATAGCCGTCTCTAAGGGTGTTTTTGATTCTTACTGTTCATTGATAGTTTTCTTTCAGATCTAATCGAATCAACGTCAATTCTCTGTTTCGTTTCAGATATGATCGTCTAGAGCCTCGTAGGAATTTTCTCGTGACTTGACAACTCGATCTTGTTTCGCGCGCAACCCTCTATCATTTGGTATCAGATTTTGGGCGTTTTGGGTGTTCTTGGGTTATTTATAAACTGATCTCTATTTTTTAAACTACAAACAGCAGTTTTATGCAGAAAATTTTTTCGAAAAAATTCATTTGAGTGGGTAAACGTTGTCCGATTGATCTGAAATTTTACATACATATTTGTAGCATTGTGATTTTATATAAAAAATATTTCCCGCAAAAAAATCAGTCGAAAAGTGAAAAAATTGAAAAAGATGAAATCCAATAAAAAATTTAAAAAAGATTCAGCAGGTTGGGTTTAGTGCCCAAACTTTCCATATCAAAAATTAAATATTTAAGTACATTTAAAATTTAATTTTGTGAATTTTGGAGATCGAAACACCTCGAACAAAGTTGTCACGTTACTCCGCAGTTTTTCAGGCTTTTCGATTTCAGCAATTTTTATTGATTCTTAGCCGTAGGTTTTCATTTGTTTGCCTTTGTTCTTCCTTTACACTATCTAACACCTTCTTGTTTCTTGTGTTAGTAGGATTTTAAGGTGTGCACAATTCTTCCTCGGTGCAACACAAATTTATTGGTGTCTCGTCAGTTTTTGGTATCTTAGTGCAAATTAGGACTCTTTGGTAGTTTCGGTTCATAAACTTTCTAATTGGTTGATATAGACTCTACTAAAGAACTCACAAGACTGAATTCTACCTCATTGAGAATTTTATTTTTCTTTTTGAGTGACTAACGGTGAGGTTTGCTAATTTTTCTTTTGAGTGTTGAGTATTTGTTTTAGAGGTATTTAAAAAAAAGAGGAAAAAATAATAAGATGGTAGTCTGCCGCACCCTTAACATCCAAATGGGAGACGATTGTGATAACCAAAGGACCAATATTTTCTATTCTAGGTGTTTTATAAAAGGTAACTTATGTTCACTTATTATTGATAGTGGGAGTTGTTCAAATGTAGTTAGCAGCTATTTGGTGGATTCCTTAAAGTTACCTTGTATCGAGCACCCTAAGCCGTATCACCTTCAGTAGCTTAATGAATGCTCAGAAGTTAAAGTTACAAAACAGTCCTTGATCACTTTTGATATGAGTCACAAAGGCCCAACCCAAGCCCAAGAACGTGATGGGCTCAAATTACCACAAGGCCCAATAACAAGATCAAAGGCCCGACAAATGCGTTCCAAACTAAATAGGACCATCCAAGAGTTTGTTAGCAAGGCCTTAGATGCATATACGAGAGAAAGAGAAAATCAAGATTCACTTTCTTGTTTTCAAGAAAATCAAGAAACCGAATCTTGGCCCAATCTTGCTGTTTGGAGCGATTTCAAGAATCAAGAAAATCAAGATTTCAAATCTTAGAAATCTTGGTCCAAGAAACCAAAACTTGCAGCCAAATCGCATTGGATCTCTGTTACGAGCCTCAACGACCCAATTTCAGTAAAAGATGGAATACAAGCCCAAGTTCTTGAAGGCAAGGCCTAATAAGATGAGTCCAAGCCCAATCAAGAAGTCCACCCCTACTTAGTTGAAAATCAGGCCAAATTGTTAAAGGGCCCAATTTGCAAACTTTTCAATTGTTTAATTTAATTTTAGACTTTAGAAATATTATATGTTAAAATTCGGCCCAAGCAGCCCAATTAAATGCTTGGCCGAATTTCTCTTTTATTTTTTTAATTAGGTTTTATTTTAAGCTTTCCTAATAAGATTAGGACTAGTATAAGGCCTATTTAAAGGCATGGCCGGCCACCCTTGTAACTTACTTCTCAAATATATTAAAAATTTCAGATTTGTTTAAGTGCAGAATTCTCCTTGAGTTTTTCTCCAAGAATTCTCTCTTGAGTTTTCTTCAGAAGTTGTTTTAACAATCTTTTGATTGTGGGAGTCATCTTCAGCCTTCTTCTTGCCATTGATATTCCTTTGGAGGGGAGATTAGAGCCGTTTGAAGGGAGTTGTGATATCTTTCGGGATTTCAACGCTTCTTAGGACTTATCTTTTAATTTCTTGTTGTCAATTTTTTTCTTTTAAATTCTGCTTGTGTCGATTTTATTTAATGACTTTGTTTGCTATTCTTGTTGCGTTTCAGGCATTCCAAAGCATTCCAAATCTAATTCGCCCTCTTCTTTACTAAAGATCGGATCGCCCCTTTTGTTCTTGGCAGCAAAATTCGTTCAAAATCCCTAAAATCCTTGTTCTTGCCGATTTCTTCTTTTCAGATTTGGGTTGTTTTGATTGTTGGAATTTTGGGGAAATTTAACTTGCTGTTTGTGTCTTTCTTTTCAGATTCGGCAGATTGGAGTATTCTTTGGGGTTCAATTACATGTTCTTGATTCCTCAAGAACCTTTATTAACACTTATTCCTATTCTCAATTTGATTCTTTGCTGGTTTGGGGATTTTTATTCCAGATATGGAAATTCAAAGTTCCAATCTTTTAATTTCTATTTCGCTTCAGATCTGTTCGTTTAGAGCCTCATAGGAGTTTTCTCGTGACTTGGCAACTCGATCTTGGTCCGCGCGCAACCTTCTATCATTTGGTATCAGATTTTGGGTGTTTTGGGTGTTCTTGGTTGATTTTTAAACTAATATCTATTTTTTAAAACTACAAAAAATAGTTTTACCCAGAAAAATTTTTCGAAAAAAATTCATTTGAGTGGGTAAATGTTGTCCGATAGATCTGAAATTTTACAAACATATTTGTGGAACTATGATTATATATAAAACAATATTTTCCACAAAAAATTCAGTCAAAAAATTCAAAAAAATTGAAAAAGATGAAACCTAATAAAAATTTAAAAAATGATTCAGCTGGTTGATTTTAGTGCCCAAACTTTCTAGATCAAAAAATTAATATTTAAGGACATTCCAGATTTAATTTTGTGATTTTTAGAGATCGGGAACACCTCAAACGAAGTTGTCAAGTTACTGCACAGTTTTTCAGGTTTTCTGGTTTCAGCAATTTTTATTGATTCTTAGCTGTAGGTTTTCATTTGTTTGCCTTTATTCTCCATTTACACTATCTAACACCTTATTTTTTCTTGTGTTAGTAGGATTTTTAAAGTGTGCACAATTCTTCCTCGGTGCGACACAAATCAGTTGGTGTCATGTCAGTGTTTTTGGCATCCTAGTACAAATTAGGATTCTTTTGTAGTTCGGTTCATACAGTTTCTAATTGGTTGATATAGACTCTACTAAATAACTCACAAGACCGAATTCTACCTCATTGAGAATTTGATTTTTTCTTTTTGAGTGATTAACGGTGAGGTTTGCTAACTTTTCTTTTTGAGTGTTGAGTGTTTATTTTGCAGGTCTTTGAAAATGTCTAAGGTTGGTCAAGGTGATAATGATCATAATGATGTCTACGACACATTTACAAAATTCCAACAATAGTTAGACGAACAAGCTACCTTACTCAGAACTTTGAGTGCTACTTTAAATGAGGTACGATTGAATCAAGAGCCTCAATATCGAGATCCAATTAAAGAAGATATGGATAACTAGCCTCCTGCTCATCGACGTGGTCCTCTACGTGTCCTTAGAACTGACTCTGATTTTCATGATCGTGGGCAACCCTCTTTGGCAAAACTGAAGTTCACAATTCCCCAATTTCGTGGTAAGAATGATCCAGAAGCTTATTGTGAATGGAAATCAAAAATTGAACTTATGTTTCGATAGTATAAATGTCCGAATGATGAAAAGGTAGCATTAGTAACGCTAGAATTTTTAGATTATGCATTAAGTTGGTGGACTCTACTTGGGGTAAATCGTCAGCGGAATTATGAAGGTGAGATTTTGGCATGGGATGAGTTGAAACAGATTATGCAGAAAAGATTTATTCCACCTCACTACTATAGAGAGATTAAAACAAAGCTTAGAAGACTTGTTCAAGGTAGTAGGACGGTGGATGAATATTTTAAGGAGATGGAGATGCTCATTCAGATAGCTAATGTGGAGGAGGATGAGGAAACAACTATGGTTTGATTTATTGATGGTTTGAACAGCCCGATAGCTAATACATTGAAGCTACAAACTTACATTGATTTGGAAGAAGCAGTTCACAAAGCCATTGAGATCGAGCAACAATTAAAGGAACAAAGGTTTGGTTCCTTCTCTACTTCACAATATTACTGAGGTAACAATTCCAATTCTGATTTTAAGAGTTCAATTTCACCTTTTGTTACTAATAAGTCTTCTTTGATTAACAAGCAATCAGATTGGAAAAAAGGGGCTCCTGTTAAAGCGCAAACACCTTCTAAGAAGCTCAATTTAGGTGATTCAAAAATGAAGAGGACTCGTGAGATTGAATGTTTTAAGTGCAAAGGGCGTGGTCATTATAGTAGGGAATACCCTAACATGAGATTACTTCTTTTGAAAGATAATTGTGACAGCCCAAAATTGACCCTAGTCGGGAAGTGGTTTCGGGACCACAAAACCGAGTCATACTAATAATTAGCCATCATATTTGATGCTTATTATATGTATATATGCATGTGTGAAAATTTCATTCTTGAATTTTGTTAATTGTAAGTGAATTTTATTAAATAGGACTTATGTGAGAAAATTTAGAAATGTGCTAGGCAAATGTGAAGTGGCCTATTAATGCATGTTATGAAAATGATGGGTTTGCATGTCAAATTACCCAAAATGTGAGCTAGTGGCCGGCCATGCTATGGGTGGAAACATGTTGGGAACATGTTGGCTTAGTGTGTTATGTTAGAAAGAATAAATAAAAGGGTTAGTAATTAAGTAATGAAAAGGGAGGGGTGATAAAAACAAAGTTGTCTCATCCATCTCCCCCCCCTCCATTTGCCGTAGCTAGACAAAGAAAAAAGAAGAAAGAGTGTGTTCATCTTCCTTACCTTCTTGCAAAGCCGAAACAAAAGGGGAAAGAGGAAGGAATTTGTCTAGGGCATTCGGCTATCTTGGAGGTTAAATAAGGTAGGAGTTCATGTTATTTCTATTGATTTTTATGAGAATCTAGTAGTAGTCAAGCTCTTATTGTAACCCATATGTTGATTTTTCTTTAGTTTTGGTGACAAATTGTGCATACGGTATTATTGGATAAATGCTAAAAGGATGGTGTTTTGATATTTTGGATTGAAATATTAGAAAGGGGAAAATATGAGCTACCTAATTAGATATATGTGAATTTAAAAGATGGTATGAACAAATGTGGAGTTTTGCTAGTTTAGGATTATTCGGCCAAGTGTTTATGTGGTGGAAATTAAGTGTTAAATGGAATGAAAATGATATTATATGGGGGTATGTATATTCGGCCATATGAGTAAATATATAGATGATGTTAAATTTGATTATGTATAATGGGCCATATAGAGTACACATTGTGATATTAACTTTAATTCTCTATAATTGATCAAGTGGGTGATATTGGTTTATATGGTTGAATTTGAATTATGAATATGTACCTTGAAATAAAATATATCATCGACTATGTTACTTTGGAAGTAAGAATGCATTCGGCCTTGAGACAATTTATAAGTATTAGTTAAGGTTCTAATGTTTTGAACAAGAATGGTTGTAAGATGAAATGAAAATTATTAAAATATATATGAGTAATTAACAAGGGTGGTTGCCGTGTATATAATATTTATGTGTGTTTTATTGAAATATTTATTGGGTTAATTTTAGTAATTGGATCTTAGGTGATCAATAGCCGAATGGCTTAAAGTTAGTAAAAAGCATAAGGTGAATAAAAATAAAATGTTGCCGTATGCTTCTTTTGATATGAAACTATTAATGTTATGGGATATAAATAACTAGCAAGGTAATTAAACTAGTTGATTTATTTATTTAAGCTCAAGAACCTAAAGGAGAGGCGTCAAACAAGGGGAAATCGAAGGTTATCGAGTAGCCGACTTGGAATTATTTTACCCAACATAAAGTAAGTCATTAAGCATATAGTTTGTATTAATTTAAATGGTCATAATGTCTATGTAATGATGCTGAATGGAATGATAAATATATATATATATATACATGTATGTATGTGGTGATGAAAGTGTTGAATGAAAAGAAAAGAGGTGAGATGTATTGAGTTGTTGATCTCGGCACTAAGAGTGCGGGTATAAACATTTATGATCATGAGATTGGCGCTAAGTGTGCGGGTTTAAATTGTACAGCACTAAGTGTGCGAGTTTGATTATGTAGCACTAAGTGTGCGAGTTTGATTATATAGCACTAAGTGTGCGAGTTGATTATATAGCACTGAGTGTGCGGACTTAATATATACTTTTGAATCACTATGGACACTTAGTGTGCGACATTATTGAGTTGGTCACGGACAGCGGATCGGGTAAGTACCTTGAGTTCGTGACTAATAGGCGTTATGTTTATATTTGAAGTTGAGCTTGGTAAGTTTGAACCTATGTGACAATTATAATTGAAGTCACGTACATAAGATTTATCGTGGAATAGGTGAAAGGTCGTTTAGTTGTATGATTGTAACGAAAATAAAATGATGTATGAAAATGCCTCGAATATCCTATTGATTAGTATACGGAATGTGAATGCATGACTTGGTATGAGATTGAACCGATAGGTTTGAGGAACTATGGTATGGTTCGGTATGGATGGAGTAACTAGCCTCGTTCCATTTTGCTTCATCTTGTGATAATGTTATTAATGGATGGTAGTGCATTGCTTATGACTTACTGAGTTATATACTCACTCGGTGTTTCCTTGTCACCTATTTTAGGTTTCTTGGACTCGTCTCTTTTTGCGTGATCGGGCCGTCATCGGAGTCATCACACCGGCTAGCAACTTTTGGTATCTTCTTTTTAGTCGGTCTAGGAGAACATTTCGGCATGTATAGGCTAATATGTTTTGTTGAAATTTGGTATGTAAACTTTTAGCCATGCGAAAATGGCATAAATGTTCGGTTGGATTTGGTTTTATAACGTTAGGTCGTAAGTCTTGGTAATTCGATTTTTATGCCATATGTCATGGCTGATTAATTTTGGTGTTAAGATTCATGATATGGCAATAGTGTAGTAGGGAGATGTTTGACAATGATTAGCCTTTGGTATGGCTAGTCATGATTATAATTTTGTGATATGTATGATGAATTACTAGTTAGATCAATGAGAAATCACGAAATGGGCATAGTTGCTTCAGTAACAGATGCTGGCAGCAGCAGTGACGTGGGATTGAAAAATTACAAAAATTAGTAGGAATGGAATTAAATAGTGAACAAATTATGTAATCGAATCTCGATGAGTCTATATTCATATAGAAGTAACGAAACGATCATATGGACAGTATGTTAAGAGATATTCAGGTTCTCGTGAGACAGGGCCAGAACGGTTTCTGGGTTCCCTGCTCCGACTTTGAAAATTCATTATAAATTAACCAAAGATAATTAGGAGTCATGCCTTATATGTATAGATTCCTCTCTGAGTCTAGTTTCTATAGAAACAAACGGTATCAGTATTGAAGCTCTGTGAAGGGAGTTATCCAAATCGTAATGCATGAAGGTCAGTGTAGTTGCACCCTGTAATAGGGGAGAATTTAACTAATAAACTGTACTAATTGGCCCAACGAAAAATTCTACAAAAATTCTACCATATAGGTATATGAGTCTAGTTCCAGGGAAAATTTACGAAACTGAATTTCGAGTTTCAGAACTCAAGATATGATTTTTAAAGCGACTAGTACGCAGATTGTCAGCTTGTCTGGGAAATGTCAAATAAGTGGTTTGAAGTCTGTTAACACCTCGTGTTCGACTCCGGCGACGGTCTCGGGTTCGGGGTGTTACAATTTTGGTGAGTACACTTCTGACTCTAATAGAATAGATCAACACGAGATTACTTCTTCTGAAAGATAATGGTGAGTACACTTCCGACTCTAATAAAATAGATCCAGATATGCCAGAACTTGTGGATGACAGTGATAATGTCGAAGAGTTGGTCGAGCCACCAAAAGAAGGGGACTTTGCTGATTTTCAATGCGTTGTAGTTCACCGAACCCTTAACATCCAGATGAAAGATGATGACAACCAAAGGACCAATATTTTTACATTCTCGGTGTTTTATTAAAGGTAACTTATGTTCACTCATTATTGATAGTGGGAGTTGCTTGAATGTAGTGAGTAGCTATTTGGTGGATTCTTTAAAGTTGCCTTGTACCAAACACCCTAAGCCATATCACCTTCAGTGGCTTAATGAATGTTCCGAATTTGAAGTTACGAAACAGTCCTTGGTCACTTTTAAGCTTGGGAATTATGAGGATAAAGTATGGTGTGATGTGGTCCCAATGCATGCGGCACACTTGCTCCTTGGACGGCCTTGGCAATTTGATCGCGATGTCACACACCAAGGTAAACTTAATCGATACTCCCTTGTGTTTAAAGGTAGGAAATTCACTTTTGCTTCTTTAAATCCCACTGAAGTATATAAAGATCAATTGAAGATGATGAAATTTCATGAGGGGGTAAGGGAGAAAGGACAAGTACAAAAGACAGAGAGAAAAGAGGCTAGTAGTGGAAAACGTCAAAATTTAAAAAGCCCAAAGGTGAGTGAATCCACAAGTGGTAAAATGAGTGGAAAAAATTTTTTGGCAACAAAAAAAGGTGTGAGGAGAGCCCTACTCAATAAACAGCCTTGTATCCTTGTGATGTTTAGGCAAAATTATTTATCTTTATCTAACATTAACAAAAATTTGCCTAGTGTGTTTCACTCTCTTTTGCAGGATTATGAGGATGTTTTTAGTGAGGCCCCTAAAGGTTTACCACCTTTACAAGGGATAGAGTATCAAATTGACTTAGTACCCGGAGGTTCAATACCAAATTGACCAGCCTATAGATGCAATCCTGAGGAGACAAAGGAATTGCAAAGGCAAGTTGAGGAATTACTAGACAAAAGGTACATTCGTGAGAGCCTAAGTCCTTGTGCCGTTCCTGTCTTATTCGTACCAAAAAAAGATGGTACGTATCGAATGTGTTTAGATTGCCGTCCAATCAACAAAATACGGTAAAGTATCGACACCCAATTCCTAGACTTGATGATATGCTTGATGAATTACATGGTTCAATCATATTTACTAAAATTGATTTAAAAAGCAGTTATCATCAAATTCGAATGAGGGAAGGGGATGAATGGAAAACAGCCTTTAAAACAAAATTTGGATTGTATGAATGATTAGTTATGCCTTTGGGCCTTACTAATGCACCTAGTACATTAATGAGATTAATGAATCATGTTTTAAGGCTTCATTTGGGTAAATTCGTAGTAGTTTACTTTGATGATATTTTAATTTACTCCAAGACATTAGATGATCATGTTTTCCATGTTACAACCATTTTGGTTATTCTGCGAGCTGAAAAATTATTTGCCAACCTTGATAAATGCACATTCTGTTGTGATAAACTAATATTCTTAGGTTTCATAGTTAGTGCTCAAGGTATTCATGTCGATGAGGACAAAGTCAAGGCAATTAAGGAGTGGCCGACTCCTAAATCGGTAACTGAGGTGAGATCTTTCCATGGTTTAGCTAGTTTTTATAGACGATTTGTGAAAGATTTCTCTACTATTGCTGCCCCATTAATAGAGGTGATAAAGAAATCAGTGGGTTTCAAATAGGGTGAAACCCAAGAAAAGGCTTTTCAGACCCTAAAAGCTAAGTTATGTTCTGCTCCTCTTCTTAAATTACCTGATTTTTCTAATACTTTTGAACTTGAGTGTGATGCTTCAGGAATTAGAATTGGCACCATTTTAATGCAAGATAAGCAACCTATTGCTTATTTTAGTGAGAAATTGAATGGTGCACAATTAAACTACTCAACTTATGACAAAGAACTATTGGCATTGGTTCGTGCACTTCAAGTATGGCAACATTATTTGCTGCCTAATGAGTTTGTCATACATACAGATCATGAATCCCTTAAATGGTTAAAGAGACAAGGTAAGTTGAGTAAACGGCATGCCCGATGGGTAGAATTCATTGAAACATTCCCTTATGTGATAAAATATAAAACAGGTAAAGATAATGTAGTTGCGGATGCTTTGTCTAGATGATATGCTTTAATAACTACATTGAGTGCTAAAGTTTTAGGGTTTCAGCATATTAAGGAATTATATAATGATGATGCTGATTTCGACCATATCTATAGAAATTGTGGACATACTACTTTTGAGAAGTTTTATCTCGTAGATGGCTTTCTTTTTCGTATAAATAGGTTATGCATACCAAAGTGTTCCATGCGAGACTTATTGATGCATGAGGTCTATAGTGGGGGTTTAATGGGACTTTTTGGAGTGGCCAAAACACTAGACATCTTGCAAGAACACTTCCATTGGCCACACATGAAGAAGGATGTCGAAAAGGTATGTTCTAAGTGCATTACATGCAAACAAGCAAAATCGAAGGTAATGCCTCATGGCCTTTACACTCCTTTACCGATTCCTACTTCACCATGGGTGGACTTATCCATGGATTTTATTCTAGGTTTGCCACAAAATAAGAAAGGAAGAGATAGTATATTTGTTGTTGTTGACAGGTTTTCCAAGATGGCACATTTTATTCCTTGTCACAAAACAGATGATGCTACACATGTGGCAGACTTATTTTTTAAAGAGGTGGTAAGACTTCAAGGCGTCCCTACAACAATTGTTTCTGACAGAGATGTCAAATTCGTTAGCCACTTTTGGAAGGTATTGTGGGGTAAGCTTGGTACGAGATTACTTTATTCAACTACATGTCACCCCCAAACTGATGGCCAAACTGAGGTAGTTAATCGAATCTTAGGAGCCTTATTACGATCTGTTGTGGGAAAGAACATTAAAAATTGGGAAGAATGTCTACCATTTGTCGAATTTGCATATAATAGATCTATTCATTCTACAACTGGTTATTCTCCATTTGAACTTGTTTATAGTTTTAATCCACTAACAGTACTTGATCTTGCGCCATTACCACTTGAACATATTGTTAATTTAGATGGCGAACAGAAAGCTGAGTTGGTGAAATCCTTATACGAGAAGTCTAGGCAACGAATAGCCAAAACAAATGACGTCAACACCAACAAAGCAAACAAAGGGCGTAAATGGGTTATCTTAGAACCCAGAGATTGGGTTTGGGTCCATATGAGGAAAGAACGATTTCCTACCAAAAGAAAGACCAAGTACTCGAGCGGATCAATGGCAATGCCTATAAAATTGATCTCCTTGATTTGAGGATGAATCTTTTTGAGGAAGAGGGAATGATACGAGACACAAAGGCCCAACCCAAGCCCAAGAACGTGATAGGCTCAAATTATCACAAGGCCCAATAACGAGATCAAAGGCTCGACAAATGCATTCCAAACTAAATGGGACCATCCAGGAGTTTGTTAGCAAGACCTTAGATGCATATACGAGAGAAAGAGAAAATCAAGATTCACTATCATGTTTTCAAGAAAATCAAGAAACCGAATCTTGGCTCAATCTTGCTGTTTGGAGCGATTTCAAGAATCAAGAAAATCAAGATTTCAAATCTTAGAAATCTTGGTCCAAGAAACTAAAACTTGCAGCCAAATCGCATTGGATCTCTGTTACGAGCCTCAACGACCCAATTTCGGTAAGAGATGGAATACAAGCCCAAGTTCTTGAAGGCAAGGCCCAATAAGATGAGTCCAAGCCCAATCAAGAAGTCCACCCCTACTTAGTTGAAAATCAGGCCAAATTGTTAAAGGGCCCAATTTGCAAACTTTTCAATTGTTTAATTTAATTTTAGACTTTAGAAATATTATATGTTAAAATTCGGCCCAAGCAGCCCAATTAAATGCTTGGCCGAATTTCTCTTTTATTTTTTTGTTAATTAGGTTTTATTTTAAGCTTTCCTAATGAGATTAGGACTAGTATAAGGCCTATTTAAAGGCATGGCTGGCCACTCTTGTAACTTACTTCTCAAATATGTTAAAAATTTCAGATTTGTTTAAGTGCAGAATTCTCCTTGAATTTTTCTCCAAGAATTCTCTCTTGAGTTTTCTTTAGAAGTTGTTTTAACAATCTTTTGATTGTGGGAGCCATCTTCAGCCTTCTTCTTGCCATTGATATTCCTTTGGAAGGGAGATTAGAGCCGTTTGAAGGGAGTTGTGATATCTTTCGGGATTTCAAGGCTTTTTAGGACTTATCTTTTAATTTCTTGATGTCAATTTTTTTCTTTTAAATTCTGCTTGTGTCGATTTTATTTAATGACTTTGTTTGCTGTTCTTGTTGCGTTTCAGGCGTTCCAAAGCATTCCAAATCTGATTCGCCCTCTTCTTTACTAAAGATCAGATCGCCCCTTTTGTTCTTGGCAGCAAAATTCGTTCAAAATCCCTAAATTCCTTGTTCTTGCCGATTTCTTCTTTTCAAATTTGGGTTGTTTTGATTGCTGGAATTTTGGGGTAATTTAACTTGCTGTTTGCGTCTTTCTTTTCAGATTCGACAGATTGGAGTATTCTTTGGGGTTCAATTACATGTTCTTGATTCCCCAAGAACCTTTATTAACACTTATTCCTATTCTGAATTTGATTCTTTGCTGGTTTGGGTATTTTTATTCTAGATCTGGAAATTCAAAGTTCTAATCTTTTAATTTCTGTTTCGTTTCAGATCTGTTCGTTTAGAGCCTCGTAGGAGTTTTCTCGTGACTTGGCAACTCGATCTTGGTCCGCGCGCAACCTTCATCAACTTTTAAGATTGGGAATTATGAGGATGAGGTATGGTGTGATGTGGTCCCAATATATGTGGCACACTTGCTCCTTGGACGGGCTTGGCAATTTAATCGTGATGTTACACACCAAGGCAAGCTTAATAGATACTCTCTTGTGTTTAAAGGCCGAAAATTCACTCTTGCTCCTTTAAATCCCAGTGATGTATATAAAGATCAGTTAAAAATGATGAAATTTTGTGAGGGGTGAGGGAGAAAGGACAAATCAAAAAGACAGAGAGAAAAGAGGCTAGTAGTGAAAAAAGTCAAAATTTAAATGGCTCAAAGGTGAGTTAATCCGCAAGTGGTAAAAATAGAGTGAAAATTTTAATTGCAACAAAAAAAGATGTGCGGAGAGACATATTCAATGAACATCCTTATATCCTTGTAAGGTTTAGGGAAAATTATTTATCTCTATCTAACATTAATGAAAATTTGCCTAGTGTGTTTCAATGTTTTTCGCAGGATTATGAGGATGTTTTTTGTGAAGCCCCTAAAGGTTTACCACCTTTGCGTGGGATAGAACACTTCCATTGGCCACATATGGAAGATAACTTCCAACTTCAATACCTTTTCGATGAAAGATGCTTTCATACGATCAACATAGGTAAAGATGAAATCACACAACATGAGCCCGAAGGTGAGCGAGGTAAGGAAATTTTATCAATCGAGTCCCGTGCAGATTTGAAAATTATTGATAAAACTTTTGGTGACTTAATTATTAAAAGATCCCCTCATTTTGATCCGATTAATTGTTATTCTTCGATTGTGGTTGATAAAGTCATTACGAAAGGAAGCGTGAGTTCTTATTCTCTTGATTTGCCTTGTGTAAAATCCGCGAATTTGTACAAATCTATTTTGGTGAATAAGGTAATGAAATTTGCCAATTTTTTTTTCAATTTATATTCGTGCCTTAAACAATTTAGGTGGTTGTACATGAAGTTTGAGTCTCATTTGACAAAGGTTAACTCAACAACAGAGCTTCGACTACACTATGCCCCCGTTGAGCGAAGGTTTGTATTAAATGGAAAAGGTAAAATCTACCCTTCTTCTTCTGCTTATAAAGGTAAGATGCTTGAAATTTTTGAAACATTTTTGTACTCCTCGGATAGTGACAATGATCGTGTTGATGATTTAATTTTTGTAAAAAACGTAGATCGAAACGTGCTTGATTGTCCTATTTTATTTAGTGATGATCTATCTGTTTTGATGGTTGATAAAAAGATTCTTGTTTTTGATAATGCATGTGTGAGTGAATCTATAGTTCATCGATTACTGCATGGTATGATTGTGCAACTCTTTGAACCGTGTGAACCTTTTCAAATACCTACTTGTGATGGTTACGTTTACCATTTGATTTATTACTCGCGATTTATTCATGGTTTGTGGAAACAATTTGAGATGATTGACTGCCTTAAAACATGTCCATCTTTGTTTTGAATATTTTACGAGGCATTGGCGAGTAAATTAGCTTGTTTGCATGGTAATCTGAATCTATCCATTCGCATGCGTTATACTTATTTTGTTATGCTTATGTTTGGACTACAAGTTCTACATTCAATGTGGTTGACTTATCTCCATTTGATTTTCCATATTCGAGGACGAATCTTTTTGAGGAAGGGGGAATGATACGAGTCACAAAGGCCTTAGATGCGTACACGAAAGAAAGAGAAAATCAAGATTCACTTTCTTGTTTTCAAGAAAATCAAGAAACCAAATCTTGACCCAATTTTACTGTTTGGAGCGATTTCAAGAATCAAGAAAATCAAGATTTCAAATCTTGGAACTCTTGGTCCAAGAAATCGAATCTTGCAGCCAAAGCGCATTTGATCTCCATTACGAGCATCAACGAGCCAATTTCGGTAGGAGATGGACTACAAGCCCAAGTTCTTAAAGGCAAGGCCCAATAAGAGGATTCCAAGCCCAACCAAGAAGTTAAACCATACTTAGTTGAAAATCAGGCCAAATTGTTAAAGTGGCCCAATTTGTAAAAATTTTAATTGTTTAATTTAATTTTTAGACTTTAGGAATATTATATGTAAAAATTCAGCCCAAGCAGCCCATTAGAATGCCTTGGCCGAATTTCCCTCTTAAATTTGTTAATTAGGTTTTTTTAAGTTTTTCTAATGAGATTAGGAAATAGTTACAAGGCCTATTTATAGGCATGGTCGGCCACCCTTGTTACACACATTAGAAACACATTGAAAATTTCAGATTTGCTTTGAGTGAAAATTCTCTTTGAGTTCTCCAAGAATTTTCTCTTGAGTTTTCTTTAGAAGTTATTTTAACAATCTTTTTGATTGTGGGAGCCATCTTCAGCCTTCTTATTGCCATTGATCTTCATTGGAGGGGAGATTAGAGCTGTTTGAAGGGCGTTGTGAAATATTTCTCGATTTCAAAGCTTCTTAGGACTTTCTTTATTTTCTTGCTGTTCGTTCTTCTTTATTAATTTCTGCCTGTGCCGATTTGTTGATTAATTTGGGATTAATTGTTCTTGTTGCGTTTCAGCCATTCCAAACTTCAAGATCTGATTCGGCATCATCCTTGAGCAACAAGAAATGTTTTGATTCACAAAATCCCTCTTTTCTTGCCTTCCAAACCCCTAGATCTAATTCCAATTGATTTCGCGATCTGATTTTTAGTTTGTCTGCTATTTTGTGTTGCTTGGTAGATTCGGCTGCTCGAAAGCTCTTCTTGGGGCTTAATTCTGCGTTCTTGGTTTCCAAGATTGGTTATCTATAAGTGATTTTAATTCTTGGCCGATCTTTTATTGTTTTGGGTGTTTTCGTTCCAAATCTAATTGATTCTAAGCTTAATTTTCTGTTTCAGATCCAAGCGTTTAGAATTTTCGTAGGAGTTTCCCGTGACTTGACAGCACGATCTTGGTCCGCGCGCAACCCTCTATCACAATATTTTCAATTTTTAGGAAGCTGAATTTCGTTCCAGCTAATATATTTGCTGTTGGAATTTGGACCATTTAAATTAAGCATTTACTTAAGTTTTACTACAACTTATTAATTTGTCTTTAATTAATATAAGTGTTTAATTTGTCTTGTCTTAGTTAAATTAAATATGTCTTGATTTAATTAAGTTTGTCTTAATTTAATACATGTGTTAAAACTGTCCAACTGAATTTATGTTTCATGTTTAGTTCATATTTAAGTTGTCACAATGTTAATTAGAATGTTTACATTATGTTTTAAACTAGTTCAGCTGAATTTGTTTAATTTAATTAAGTTCATGTGTGTTGTTTAGGTGCAGCTGAATTTGAAGATACATTGGACAGATTCATGCATGTAGATTTATGCATGCCGAGATGCATTTGCAACTGGTACATTTCATGCATTGAAGATGAATTAATTTGGGTTATTCAAGACAACTATTCGGCCAAGAGTTAGCAGCCATATCAATCTTCAAGGTTGGCCGATTATCTTCCCAAAGTAGCCTAGTGCATTTCACACCAACCGTTCACACCTTGGCTGTTTGGTTCAGCTTGTTCACACCATGAGGCTTTCCAAAACTGTCCATTCACACTTGAATTGGCTGCTCAAGTTCCCTCTTTAATTCTGGTAATTTTTCAACAAAAGTTTCTTATTGAATAAGTCCATTAAAGTCATTAACCGAATTTAGCTGCTGCATGAATCTCCAAATTCATTTGCTTAATTTAGAAGCTGCCCCTTGATCTCCATTCAACTGAATCTTTGCTACAGCCATCCTATGAATCAAAAGCTAGGATTTATTTCAAGATTGCTTAGTTTTTAAGTCATGAACTTGTCCATTCAGTTACTAGACTTTTAGGCTATAAATAGTTGCTGATTTTCTCGTAAAAGGACTTTTTGCCAAAATTCTGAATAAACTATATTTTTGGTGAGTTAATTCACTCTCTTTATTCTCCAAATCTCAATTGACTTATCTTCACAAGTGGCGTCAATCTGAATTTGTTTCCAAACTTATCACACTTGGTGTGGCATTCAAAATTATACTGATGGTTCCTATTTTGCTAAATAAAGGGTCTCAATTTTATTCCTATTCATTCCATTTTCTTTGAAACCTTTTAAGCCTAGGTCCTTATTTGCTAATAGGGGTTCGTTTTTATTTCATTGAATAACCCAACAATTCATCATTTAACAAACACCTTTGCTTCTTTAGTCATACAACTTTAAAACGCAAAGACCTGAAATCGTTTAAAGTTGACACTACCTAATTTCGATCGGGAATCCATTACGACTCGTCATTACATCTGAAACGGGCTTGTATCAGTTGGTATCAGAGCTAGTTAAATTAGGTACTGAAAAAAAAGAATTTGATTAAAAAAATTCAAGTGTTGATTATTGCTCAAACAATTGATACTCTTTTCAAGTAGTGTTCCGTTCTTTACGCCACATCTTAAAACCAAATTTCTTCTTTTGAGCCTACCCTAAACCATATCAGAATTCCTTTGTATTAGCCCTTTGAAGCCGACCCACAAGTTCTGGATAAGTCTAAGGTAGCTTTTCAGAATATCGAGAGTTGGATTTGAGAGGTAAAAGGCACGAGAGATTACATCAAGATAAAAGCCAAAGTTGAGTGAAAACACGAGAGGAGTGAATTCTTTTCTTGTGAGAGACTTTGTGAGGTTTTGTAGTGAGGATATTTTCTTATTTTAATCAACATGTCTAGGAGTCCGGAACGTCGAGCAACAAGTGGAAGAGCTTCGCATACCGCTGGTGGAGGAGTAAACCTTCAACCAAGAAGGAATGTTCTCGGAGGAGGAGTGCCCAATCTTCAAGTGCAAGCCATTTTACGAGAAATCTCCTGATTTTTCGAACCCCAATTCGATTCCCTCAATGAACGAATGGAACAAATGGAAGTACGAAGTCAACGTTTGAACACCCCTCTGATCCCTAAAAGAGAGCAAGAACGTCCTTGGCAACATGCAAATGACTTATACGAACCAAGTGACGTAGAAAGTGAACAAGCCTCGCGGGAAAGCGAAAGGGGATGAGGTCATCAAGCATGGGAACAAAGAGATCGAGAGCGGCCTGATGATGACTTAAAGAACATTAATATGGAGTGTCATAATTACTCGGAGAGCAAGAAGGTTAAACTAGCTGCTATAGAATTTTCTAACTATGCCATAATATGGTGGGATCAACTCACTTTGAGTCGACGACGCAATGGTGAACGCCCTGTGTCTACATGGGCAAAAATGAAGGCAATAATGAGAAAAGGATTCATTCCGGCTTACTACCACCGGGAGTTGTATCAAAAGTTACAAAGTTTAACTCAAGGCCAACGAAGCGTGGACGATTACTATAAGGAAATGGAAGTGGCCATGATCCGTGCTGATATGGAAGAAGATCGAAAAGCCACCATGGCACGATTTCTCGCCGGCCTTAACCGTAACATTGCAAATATCGTAGAACTACACCACTACGTCAAGGTCATTGACATGGCCTATATGGCCATAAAGGTTGAGAAACAACTTAAAAGAAAAGGTACGTCACGAACTTTCCCTAATACTTCTTCAACATCTAGGTGGGGGCAAGTGACCAACAAACGTGACATACCAAGCCGAACTAAAGAAGTGAGTGGTGCAACCAAGTTCAACAAACCGAATGCTAAAACGGGTAAGGGAAAGATGGAAGCCCAACCAAATAGATTCCTAGACATAAAGTGTTTCAAATGTCTTGGAAGGGGTCACATCGCGAGCCAATGTCCAAACCGAAATGCAATGTTCGTTCGAGACGATGGAGAGATTGAATCTGAAAGTGAACAAGAGAATGAGGCCATTGAACAACTCGAAGATGAAGAAGTAGAACAAGCTAAAAATGGAAAAATTTTAGTTGTGAAAAGAAGCATTACTTTTCAAGGCGTTGAAAATGAACAACAACGCGAAAATATCTTCCATACGCAATGTCAAGTGCAAGGTAAGATTTGTTGTGTCATAATCGAGGGAGGAAGCTGTATGAACGTGGCTAGTACGTTGATGGTGGAGAAACTCGGATTGGCCACCACCAAACATCCCCATCAGTATAAGCTCCAATGGCTTAATGATGGTGGAGAACTTAAGGTAACCAAGCAAGTGCTTATTTCATTTTCAATTGGAAAATATCAAGATGAAGTGATGTGTGACGTTGTGCCGATGCATGTGGGGCATCTTCTTCTTGGACGGCCCTGGCAATTTCACAAATGTGCGATTCATGACGGATACACAAACCGATTTACCTTTAAACATTTGGGATGAACGGTGACGTTAGCTCTGCTAACACCCAAGCAAGTTTATGAAGATCAGCTCAAAATGAGGAGTTCCATTGAAAAATCAAAAGAAAATGAACGAGAACAAAAAAATGAAAAGAATAAACAAAAGAGTGTAGAAAAGAAGAAAAGCAAAAAAATGAGTGATAAAAAAAGAGAGAACGATGCAAAAGAAAAAGAAAAAAAGACGAGTGATGAGAATGAAAAAAAGAGTTTGTATGTAAAAGAGAGAGAATTCAGGAAATCGATGTTGTTAAAACAACCATTGTTGGTTCTTTTATACAGGGAAAGTCTGCTTGGTACTAACGAATTTGATGACAAGTTACCCTCTTTTGTTTTGTTTGTGTTGTAGGAATTTAGAGACGTATTCCCGGAAGAAATCCCGAGTGGGTTACCACCTATTCGTGGAATTGAACATCAAATAGATTTGGTGCCGGGAGCTGCGATTCCAAACCGTCCTGCTTATCGGAGCAATCCTGAAGAAACAAAAGAACTACAAAAACAAGTGAATGAACTTCTTGAGAAGGGCTATGTGCATGAAAGCCTTAGTCCCTGCGCCGTTCCTGTTTTGCTTCTTTCTAAGAAGGATGGAACATGGAGGATGTGCGTAGATTGCCGTGCTATAAACAAGATAACCATCAAGTATCGACATCCTATACAGCGATTGGATGATATGCTTGATGAATTGAGTGGCGCAAGTTTGTTTTCAAAAATTGATCTCAAAAGTGGATATCACCAAATACGTATGCGCGAAGGTGATGAGTGGAAAACTGCTTTCAAGACAAAGCATGGACTTTACGAGTGGCTCGTTATGCCATTTGGCTTAACGAACGCACCAAGCACATTCATGGGACTTATGAATCACGTTTTAAGACCTTTTATTGGTAGATTTTACGTGGTATATTTCGATGATATATTAATTTATAGCAAAACTTTGGATGACCATGTATTGGATTTAAAGGCTGTTTTAGAAGTTTTGAGAAAAGAGACCTTGTATGCTAACTTGAAGAAATGTGATTTTTGTACTACCAAGGTTGTGTTTTTGGGTTTTGTTGTTAGCTCGGAGGGCCTTGAAGTTGACAATGAGAAGGTTAAGGCGATCCAAGAATGGCCCCATCCGACGAATGTCTCCCAAGTTCAATGATTTCATGAATTAGCCAGCTTTTATTGTCGGTTCGTGCCGAACTTTAGCACATTGGCCTAGCCATTAACTGGGGTTATCCGTAAGAATTCTAACTTTGTGTGGGGAGAAGAACAAGAAAAGGCTTTTATGAAAATTAAATATTGTTTAACTCATGCACCTTTGTTAGCATTGCCGAATTTTGATAAAACTTCCGAGTTAGAATGTGATGCATCAGGTTTAGGCATTGGAGCCGTGTTGGTGTAAGACGGACGCCCTATCGCGTATTTTAGTGAGAAACTCAATGGCGCCATACTAAACTATCCGACGTACGATAAGGAGCTCTATTCGTTGATTCAAGCCTTAGAAACGTGGTAGCACTATCTTTGGCCCAAAGAATTCGTAATACACACCGATCACGAATCCTTGAAGTATTTGAAAGGGCAGGACAAGTTGAACAAGCGGCACGCTAAGTGGGTAGAATTTCTCAAATCTTTTCCCTATGTTATTAAATATAAAAAGGTAAGGAAAATGTAGTGGCTGATGCACTATCTCGAAGGTATGCATTGTTAAATATTTTGGATGCTAAATTGATGGGGTTTGTATTTCTTAAGGATTTATATGTCAATGATACTGACTTTGGTGAATTCTTCAGGTTATGCGAAAAGGGAGCCTATGAGAAGTACTATCGACATGATGGGTACTTATTTCGAGATGGAAAACTTTGCATACCCCAAGGATCCGTTCGGGAGGTGTTGATCGAAGAAGCGCATAGTGGTGGGTTGATGGTGTAACACCCCGTACCCGAGACCGTTGCCGGAGTCGGACACGAGGGGTTCACAGACTAAATTCGGTTACTATTGCTGTCCATTTTAAAATTTTTCCAGGCAGTTGGCTAACTGCGTCACTGTCACCTTAAAAATCATATCTTGAGTTTCACAACTCGAAAATCAGTTTCGTGATTTTTCCCTGAAACTAGACTCATATGCCCATCTACATATTTTTTTCTAGAATTTTTGGTCGGGCCAATTAATACAGTTTATTAGTCAAAGTTTCCCCTGTTACAGGGATCGACTACACTGACCTTTGCGCATTACGACTTGGATATCTCCCTGCACAGAGCTTCAATACTGATGCCGTTTGTTTCTATAGAAACTAGACTCAGAGAGGAATCTATAAATATATGGCATGACTCCTAATTATCTCTGGTTAATTTGTAATGAATTTCCAAAGTCGGAACAGGGAGTCCAGAAACCGTTCTGGCCCTGTCTCACGAGAACCTGAATATCTCTTAACATACTGTCCATATGACCGTTTCGTTACTTTCCTATGAAAATAGATTCATTAAGGTTAGTTTACATAATTTATTCATTATTTAATTCCAATCCTACTATTTTTAGTGATTTTCCAAATCTACATCACTGCTGCTGCCAGCATCTGCCTTTAAGGTAGACTTTACCTACTTCATAGTTTCCATGATTCAACTAGCCCTTTTAGCATAAATAGCACAAATTATGATAGTGATTAACCATTCCATACCAAATGATTATAACATTATGCTCAAATATATATAAGCCATTTTCGCATGGCTATATACATTAACCAAAATATTCCTCCGCCACTAGTCTATTTTATACATGCCATAAGATAATCCAAAACATAGCAGTACCAAACAGTGGATAGTGATAGTGTGACTAGTTGCTGACGATCCCCGAGCCTGTAGCTTCGCAATGAGATCTATAAAACAGAGGAAACAGAGTAAACGGAGTAAGCATTACAATGCTTAGTAAGTTTTAAGCAGTGTCAACAGATAACAATCAAATTATAACATAGTTGTTCGTATTTTTATTTCACTCTTCCTTCGGGCATACCATCCCTTTACCGAATACGCACATCTCATCATATACAATAGGCAGATAAACTTTCACATAAAAGTGAGCTCATGTGACATAGATATATCGTATGATTTCACATCACCCCTCACACTGATCCGATGTCACATAATCATAGGAATAGTCTCATAGATTGCTCTCGTATGCATCACATAACTACCTTATGATTTAGTGCAAATCAAGCTCACATATAAACTTGGAGTACATACCTGTTTAACCTTTCGCATTGAATATATTTATAAGCAATTCTTATTACGAAGTCTTACCCGGACATAATCTCCACACGAAGTTATCGGGTCTTACCCGGACAAAATCCCCACACGTAGTCATCGGGTCTTTAGAGCTCGAATATAGTACGAGCACGAAGCTTACGGACATTAAGCAGTGATAATATTCTCGCATAAAGCCTGCGGGGTTTTAACCCAGATATAGTACTGACACAAATGCCCTTCGGGACTTATCACATTTATACACTTTCACATTCATCACATCGGCCATTAGGCCCTATCACATATATATACACTTTCACATTCATCACATCGGCCATTAGGCCTTATCTCATATATACACTTTCACATTCATCACATCGGCCATTAGGCCTTATCACGTATATACACTTTCACATTCATCACATCGGCCATTAGGCCTTATCACATATATATATACACTTTCACATTCATCACATCGGCCATTAGACCTTATCACGTAGATACACTTTCACATTCATCACATCGGCCATTAGGCCTTATCACATATATATATACACTTTCACATTCATCACATCGGCCATTAGGCCTTACTATCATTTCATACTCGAATACTCATAAACTTACAATACCACGATTTAGAATTCAAGTATGGGTTTAATCAATAGCTTATGAGCAACTAAAACAAGTTTATCAAGGTTCACAACATAATCTCAAATTCAGCACAAGCTGTTTTTCCTGAGCAATAGTCACTAAATTATTTATAACTGGAGCTACAAAACTCCAAATCACTTTCCGTTAATTTTTCCTGAATATAGACTCGTATATCTTCCATCCATAAAATTTCAAGAATTTTAGGTTTGGCCAATAAATACCAGATTTTTCTTAAAGTTTCCCCTGTTTCACTGTTTGACTAATCTGACCACTCTTCACTACGAATCAAATTTCTCATTTCACAGAATTCAAAATGTGTTGTATTTGATTTAATTTGAAACTAGACTCATTAAGGAGTCTAAGCATATAAATTTTATCTTATAACCATTTTTGTACAATGTATAATGATTTTCTAAAAACAGAACAGAGGATTACAGTGTCATTCTGCGCTGTCTCACACAACTTTAAGTATCTCATCATCGGAAATTCCTTTGCTTACATGGTTTATTTTATAAGAAACTAGACTCATTAAGCTTTAATTTCATGTCTCATTCAGCCTTTAATTCAAGTCCATGAATTTATGGTGATTTTCTAAAGTCACGTTACTGCTGCTGTCCGAAGCAGACTATTTCAAATTACCCTTAAATTCCCAAGCTCAAACACTTAAGAACTTACCATTTGAGCTTAGAACATATCATGGCCACATCTTATCTTATTAAATCAACTCATCATGTCCTATTATAATTGAATTTACTCAACGTTTAAACACTTAAAACTTACCTCGGATGTTGTCGAACGATTCCGATGGCTATTCGACCACTTTTTCCTTCCCTTTATCGGATTTAGTTCCCCTTTGCTCTTGAGCTTAATTAAACAAATAAATTGATTTAATCATTTGAGCATCGAAAAGAGGAACACAAGGCACTTAGCCCATATTTATACATTAGACATTAAAGTCACATACATGTGAAATCATGCATCAACTCAACATATTAGCCAATATTCATCTTAGCCGAATTTTCTAAGTCAAGATAAAGCCATCAATATGTTTACCTATGGCCGAACATACACATCAACCTATGTACTCATTCATGTGGTCGAGTACACATATTCCAATATGATTTCATTTTCATTTCGTTTAACACTTAACTTTTACCACATATCAAATAACCCATTTCTTTACTCATGTGGCCAATTATATTCGGTCATGCATACACACATAAAATCAATTTGGAGACTCTATCAATCCAACATACATTCGGCAATAGTCCATAATTCTCTCTCTCGGCCACTCATTTCCCACTTAACAAAGCTTCCATTCGAACTCATTTGTGAGTATCAATTAACTTAAGCTATCTTTTAAACCTTTATTTATCACTTCATGCCAAACCAAAGACCACATTCTGCACTTTCATCCACCATTCTACCAAGCATGTAATATTCAACCACAACCAACTCACAATCGGCCCTAGTTCATAACAAGGTAGCTGAATTCTTTTTATGGTTCAAACACTCATCATTCACCTAACTTTAACATGAAACAACAAAACTCACCATTATTAGCTACCATAGTCGAAAACCTTACTCAATCCAAAAATCAAAATTTCATCATGGGTTACAAAAAAATAACTTGATATCTCACTCAAGATCAATTAAAATTTCAAGAAATAATATGAACACCTTACCTTAATATTGACCTAAGATGACCGATGGCTTCACTCTCTTCTTCCTCCTTTCAATTCGGCCAAGAAGAACCAAAGAACACAACTTGTTTTCATCACCAAATGCTCTTGTTCCCTTTTTTTTTCTTTAGATTCGGCTAGGAAGAAACATGTATGATGATCTCTTTTTTTTTTTCTTTCATCATTTTCCTTTTTCCATTTCTTTATTACTAACTTTTTATTTTGTTATTCCTCCCATGATGCACCAACATAACATGTCTATGACATGTTTTGCCCATCACACCTTGTCCACCCTATTTGTCATGGCCGGCCACTACTAAATGGGGGGGGAAATTGACATGCAAGTCCCCCCTTTTTCTTACATGCACTAATAGATCCTTACGCTTTGACCTATCACATTTCAAAATTTTCTCACATAAGTCCTATTTACTAAAATTCACCTACAATTAAACAAAATTCAAATATGAAATTTTCACACATGCATATATACATATAATAAGCATCAAATATGACAGCTAATTATTTTTATGACTCGGTTAGCGGTCCCGAAACCACTTCCCGACTAGGGTCAATTTTGGGCTGTCACAGATGGGGCACTTCGGAGTTGCCAAGACTTTTGCTACACTCCACGAACACTTCTTTTGGCCTAAGATACGACGAGACGTTGAACGGTTTTGTAATCGATGCATTGCATGCAAGCGGGCTAAGTCTCGAATAAAGCCCCACGGTTTGTATAAGCCATTACCCATTCCTGAAACCCCGTGGTCTGTATCTCCATGGATTTCGTGCTAGGTTTACCAAGGAGTAAAAATGGCCGATATCCAATATTTGTAGTTGTGGATAGGTTTTCTAAAATGGCCTATTTTATAGCATGTCATAAAACTGATGATACTGTGAATATTGCTAATTTATTTTTCAAAGAAGTTGTCAGGTTGCATGGCATGCCTAGGACGATAGTGCCCAATCGTGACGCAAAATTTCTTAGCCATTTTTGGAGGACACTATGGGGGCGACTCGGAACCAAGCTGCTATTTTCTACCACTTGCCACCCGCAAACGGATGGCCAAACCGAAGTAGTCAACCGAATTTTGTCTACATTGCTTCGAGCAATCATCCGGAAAAATTTAAAGGCTTGGAAAGATTGTTTACCGCATGTGGAGTTTGCATATAACCGAACTGTTCACTCGGCTACCAAACTTTCTCCTTTCGAAATTGTTTATGGTTTCAATCCATTAACGCCGCTTGATTTAATGCCTTTGCCTACTAACCAACTTGTACATGTAGATGGAAAATGCAAGGCTGATTACGTCAAGCAATTGCACTAACGAGTTCGAGACAACATTGAAGCCAAGACTAAGAAGTATGAACAACAAGCTAACAAAGGTCGGAAGCGTGTTGTGTTCGAGCCGGGAGATTGGGTTTGGGTGCATATGCGCAATGAGAGATTTCCTACGCAAAGACGATCTAAACTTCTTTCGAGAGGGGATGGACCGTTTCAAGTCCTTGAACGAATTAACGATAATTCTTATAAGCTGCACTTGCCTGGTGAATACAATGTTAGTGCGACCTTTAACGTTTTTGATTTGTCTCTATTTGATGTAGATTGCAATTTGAGAACCAATCATTCTGAAGAGGAGGGGAATGATGCGAGCTTGCCTGCGAACGAAGAGGAGTTCAAACAAGAGGCCATCAAGTTGCCAATTGGCCCGATAACGCGAGCTCGAGCTAAACAATTTAAGGAAGCTATTTCAGCAATGTTGGAACGAACATGGGAAAGAGAAAGTAAGGAGCTCAAAAACGAAGTCAATATTTTCAATTTTTGGGAAGCTAAATTTCGTTCCAGCTAATATATTTACTACTGGAATTTGGACCATTTAAATTAAGCATTTACTTAAGTTTTACTACAGCTTATTAATTTGTCTTTAATTAATATAAGTGTTTAATTTGTCTTGTCTTAGTTAAATTAAATATGTCTTGATTTAATTAAGTTTGTCTTAATTTAATACATGTGTTAAAACTGTCCAGTTGAATTTATGTGTCATGTTTAGTTGATATTTAAGTTGTCACAATGTTAATTAGAATGTTTACATTATGTTTTAAACTAGTTCAGCTGAATTTGTTTAATTTAATTAAATTCATGTGTGTTGTTTAGGTGCAGCCGAATTTGAAGATACATTGGACAGATTCATGCATGTAGATTCATGCATGGGGAGATGCATTTGTAGCTGGTACATTTCATGCATTGAAAATGAATTAATTTGGGATTATTCAAGACAACTATTCGGCCAAGAGTTAGCAGCCATATCAATCTTCAAGGTTGGTTGATTATCTTCCCAAAGTAGCCTAATGCATTTCACACCAACTGTTCACACCATGAGGCTTTCCAAAATCGTCCATTCACACCTGAATTGGCTGCTCAAGTTCCCTCTTTAATTCTGGTGATTTTTAAGCAAAAGTTGCTTTTTGAATGAGTCCATTAAACTCATTAACCGAATTTAGCTACTGCATGAATCTCCAAATTCATTTGCTTAATTTAGAAGCTGCCCCTTGATCTCCATTCAGCCGAATCTTTGCTACAGCCATCCAATGAATCAAAAGCTGGAATTTATTTCAAGATTGCTTAGTTTTTAAGTCATGAGCTTGTCCATTCGGTTACTAGACTTTTAGGCTATAAATAGTTGCTGATTTTCTTATAAAAGGACTTTTTGCCAAAATTCTGAATGAACTATATTTTTGGTGAGTTAATTCACTCTCTTTATTCACCAAATCTCAATTGACTTATCTTCACAAGTGGCGTCAATCTGAATTTCTTTCCAAACTTATCTCCCTTGGTGTAGCGTTCAAAATTATACCAAAGGTTCCTATTTTGCTAAATAGAGGGTATTGGTTTTATTCCTATTCATTCCTTTTTCTTTGAAACATTTTAATCCTGGGTCCTTATTTGCTAATAGGGGTTCGTTCTTGTTTCATTGAATAACCTAAAAATTCATCATTTAACAAACACCTTTGCTTCTTTAGTCATACAACTTTAAAACGCAAGGACCTGAAATTGTTTAAAGTCGACACTACCTAATTTCGATCGAGAATCCATTACGACTCATCATTACATCTGAAACGGGCTCGTATCACCAAGTGACCATTCCGTCATTGCAGCAGCCACAAGTAGCTGATGCTTATTCTTCCCAAAGTGGCTGGCTAGCTCCCCAAAGCTACCCTGAAAGCTTTCATACTTGCTGCACATTCTGTTCACATCACAAGGCTTTCCAGATTTTTGTTTTCACACACACAAGGCTGTTTGCATTCGGTTTCATACTTGGATGACCATTACAATACTCAAGCTACCAATTAAAGCTCCTAAACTATTCAGCTGAACAAGGAGTTTCAATTAAAGCCATTCAAGCACCTGAACCAAATCTGCAAAGTCATTTCAGCTCAATTTAGCTCCTACTTAATTTCATTCATGCCTAGCTGATTGAAGGCTTCTAGAATCTGCCCATTGATGTATCCAAAGCTAGGAAGCTTCAAAGAACCTACAAGGGACGTTCTAGGAAGGTGCCAAGAAGTTTCAAGTTCATTTATTTGCTGCATGCTGTCCATTAGGCTATCCAAAGTGCCTATTCGGCTAGCCTAGCCATTTTACTATAAATACTTAGCTAGTTGCTATTTGTAGGGACTTTTGAACCTTTGAGTAATGTTTATACATTTTGTGAGTTTTTAAACTCTTTTATTTCGTTTTAGACTCAAGTAGACTTATCTAGCTTGCTAGTGGTGTCTTCCTTGTTTCTTCGAACTTATCACTAAATTCCGAGTGTGGCGTTTAACCATTTGATACCTCTGGTTCCTAACTCTTATAGTTAGCGGGTCAAGGTCCTTTTTTTCATCACCTTTAAGTGTCTTATAAGAATCGGGTTAGTACTCCATTTTAGTATTGATTCCTTCTTGACCTTAAGTCCATTTTGATCGATTTCCTCCACACCGTTCCATTCTTATTATTTTCTTGTTTTCCGAAATCTATATCATTTCAAACTTAACTCTCTTGACCCAATTTTTGAAACCTTAATCCATATTTAGCCAACTTTCAAACTACATTTCAGAATCGAGCGATACTTCTCTATTTTACGATCGGGCACATCAACGACTCGACTCACATCACTGAGCTGATTCGTATCATTTGGTATCAGAGCTAGTCAAAATCGAGGAGTACGGACTTTCGTGAAGTTGCCGGAGTAAGTCATTGTGAAAGGAAAAAAATTCAAAAAAAATTTGAAAAAAAAGTTCAAGGTGTAATTTTTTTCTTTTGTATTTAGCTTTCCATTGCATTGAATTAAAAAATTTTTAAAAAAATTGAAAAAAAGGGAAGAGGAAATTCGAAAAAAAAATTCAAAAAAATAGAGAAATTTTGAAAAAAAAAGTGTTGAAAAGTTGCAAAAAAAAATACGAAGAAAGAATTTGTTTTGAAGACGTTCATAGTTTTCCTGATCTTAAAGTGCTTTTCTACCGAACACAAACCAATTGCCACATTTAGCACCATCCTTTCTTTTTTTTTCTTTTCAGCCTACCTTACACTCCTTACATCGACTACCTTTGTGAACCCTTTGAAGCCGACCCTCTAGGCCTGCTTGAAGTCAGAACGAGTCGATTACAAAGTTTGAGAGGCGAATCGAGAGGTAAAATGCATGAGTGAAAATACATCGAGATAAAAGCCAAAATAAAAGTGAAACACGAGGGGTGTGCCATCTATTATTTTCTTTGCGAGAGATTGGTGAGGATTTTGAATTGGTGAGGTTCATTTACTATTTATTCTATCTTTTGGTTTTCTAACATTTTGTTGACGCATGTCCGAAGAATTTTCTGAATTTGAATTCCAAATGTGGAAGCGAGAAATGCAAAGGATAATGCAGTTTGAATTTCGACAAATACAAGAAGTAGAACTCCAAGAACCATCCGAAAAAGATAAAGAAGATTTGACACATGCTACCGATGACATCAACATGAGTTCAATCCTTCAAAGATTGGAGAATGAACCGCAACGTGAAAATCTGTTTCACACTCGATGTCGTGTTCACGATAAAGTGCGTTGCACCGTTATCAATGGAGAGAGTAGCTCAAACGTGGCTAGTACTAGAATGGTGGAAAAACTTGGCTTACCCGTTACCAAGCATCCCCAACCTTATAAGCTGCGATGGTTCAATGACAAAGGTGAATTTGAAGTTACTCAACAATTGCGTGTTGCATTTTTCATCGGCAGATACCAAGACGAAGTCATTTGTGATGTGGTGCCTATTCAAGCCTGCCATTTGTTTTTAGGAGAACCATGGCAATTGGATCGCAAGGTCGCTCATGATGAATGTACCAATAGGTATTCCTTCAAGCATCAAGGAAGGAAAATCACCTTAGCGCCGCTCACACCAGAACAAGTCCATGAGGACCAAATCAAACAAAAAAATTCGGTTGTAAAAGAACGTGAGCGAGAAAAGAACATTGAAAAAGAAATTGAAAGAAATGAAAAAGAAAAAAAATGAAAATGGGATTTCCAAAACAAAAGAAAGCGAAATACAAAAAGAGCCTGAAACTAAATCAAGTGAAAAAGAAAGAGAGTCTGTAAAAGAAGCGAGTGAAGAGAGTAATCACGAAAAAGAGAGGAATTCTTTTGCTAACCCCCATTCGGAATTACCTTGTGATTTTTCTTTATTTCAGGTTTGCAAGATTCCACCCACGGATTGGTTCCAACTTCATTACCTTTCTACCGAGAGACGTTTTAATTGATTGAAAAAGGTAAGTTGGAAGATAAAAATGAATATCAAATTTCCAAAGGTAAGCAAGGTAAGGAGTTTTTCACGATCCAACCCGATTGGAATTTGTTGATTTCGATTGATAAAAGTGTTCATGTTGTTAATCTTAATGAAATTCATTATGATGCTCTGTATAGTTGCTATAAGTTGAATCGATTTGTTGAGTTTGATTTGATTAGTGTCTTGGAATTTTCTTCCCATCATTTGTTCCCTATCGATTCAAATAACCTTAAGATGCAAGTTAATTTGGTTGCTGATCAAATTGGCCCGACTCTAAGTCAGCAAAATGTGTTTGTCATATGTGATAAAAAGTATTCATGTAAACTGCTTAATCTGATTGGTTTTGATTGCTACATGAATTCTTTCAATCAATACGATGAAATTTTATGGATACCTTTGATTGTTCGAAAAATTTTTGCGAGGTTTGATTGTTTGAATATATTGATGCCTAATTCTTATTCGTTTAATAATTGTGAATTTTTGCTCAGCGAAAAGTTTTCATTGTATTCGAGCATAAGTAATCAAACTCGCGTGTTTAAACCCGAAATTTGTTTTGGTTCGATTTGTGGAATAATCAAGCATCTTAAATTTCGTGCAAATAATTTCTATAGTTTTGATACTTGGTTTTTGAATAAGGTAATGACTTTTGATTTTTTTTTTTCAATTTATATTCGTGCCTTAAACAATTTTTATGGTTGTACATGAAATTTGCATTCCATTTGACAAAGGTTAATTCAGCCACGAAGCTTCGACTACGTTATACCCCCGAGGAGCGAAGGTTCGCGTTGATCGAGCGAGGTAAAAATGATCTTTATTTTTCTGCTCATAAAGGTAAGACATTTGAAAGTCTTGGAACTTTTCTGTTCTCCTCAGATGGTGTTAAAACACTTAGATCGTGTTATGCTTAGTTGTTCCATTTTGCTTGACGATGATCTATCTGTCTTGGTTGTTGATAATAAGATTATTGTTTTTGATCATTTTTATGATGCATGTGTGAATGAATCTATAGTCAATCGTCTAATGCATGGTATGATTGTGTAGATTCGTGAACCGTGTGAATCCTTTCTAATACCTGCTTGTGGCAATTTTGTCTACCATTTGATTCATTATTCACATTCTGGTTATGACTTGTGGAAACAAATTGAGATGTCTGAATACCTTAAAATAAGTCCATTTTTGTTTCGAATACTTGACGAGGCATTGGTGAGTAAATTAATTTGTTTGCATGATTGTCAACATGTTGTTTTGAACCTGTCCATTCGCATGCGTTATACTTGTTTTGTTATGCTTATGATTGGACTACGAGCTTGCTTGCATTGCTATTTTCTAACTTATGGCTATTTTTTCAGTTGGCTCAATTGCCATTTGCCCCGTTTGATCGAGGAAAGTCGAGTAAGAGGAGCTATGTTCGAGTGAACCAATGCATCAACTTGAGGACAAGTCGCTTCGAAGAAGGGGAAATGATACGACCTTGCCCCCAAAACTCCTTGGTTCAGTTCATCAGGCGCCATTCGTAAACTCTTGCAAGCTAAACTAGCTTGTTCCAGCTCAATGGAGCTCAGTCGAGCTTATTCTAGCTCATTGAGCTTGAACTTCAATTTATTTAATTTTATGCTTTTAGTTTGCTGGAATAAATTTTATTTGAGGTCATCTTGTTTTTTGCTTTCTTAAGTTTACATTTATTTTGCTGGAATAAAACAAATAAATTACTGCTAGTTAAATTAGTTAATTAGTTTAAGTTAATAAATTTGTTAAATCTGGACATTTTAATTAGGTGTTTTAAATATGTTTTATTTTATGATTTTAATGTGTCAAATTCTGGACATGTTAATTGAGTTTAAATGTGTCTTAGTTCATACATAGTTATTAGCTAATTTTAATGTGTTAAGCCTAGGATAAATTTATTAGCTGCTGCTATTTAATTTGTCCAGCTAAATTTAATTTATTGGCTGCTGTTGTTTAATGTGCTTGGCTGAATTAATTATGTCTTAACTTAAATAAATGTGTGTAATTGTTAATTAATGTGTTTTACTTCTTTAATTTAATGCGTCCTGTTGCTGTAGAATATTAATGTGTCTTGTTGAATTCTAGTCCAGCTGAAATTTAAAGAGCAATTTAATGTGTCTAGTTGCTGCCGATTTTTAATATTTCCTAACTTGTTTTTAATTTGTTTATTTAATTGTTTCAGGTATATACCTTGGATGACACCCATGCATGTATAATTATTTAATGGCCGGATTTATTGGATGCAGGTACCATGCATGGACGGCATTTAAAAGAGTGAGCTGCTGATTGCTCTCCTCCAAGTGACAATTCGGTCATTGCAACAGCCACAAGTAGCTGATGCTTATTCTTCCCAAAGTGGCCGGCTAGCTCCCCAAAGCTACCTTGAAAGCTTTCACACCTGCTGCACATTTTGTTCACATCACAAGGCTTTCCAGATTTTTGTTTTCACACACACAAGGCTGTTTGCATTCGGTTTCATACTTGGATGACCATTACAATACTCAAGCTACCAATTAAAGCTCCTAAACTATTCAGCTGAACAAGGAGTTTCAATTAAAGCCATTCAAGCACCTGAACCAAATCTGCAAAGTCATTTCAGCTCCTATTTAATTCCATTCATGCCCAGCTAATTGAAGGCTTCTAGAATCTACCCATTGATGTATCCCAAACTAGGAAGCTTCAAAGAACCTACAAGGGACGTTCTAGGAAGGTGCCGAGAAGTTTCAAGTTTATTTATTTGCTGCATGCTGTCCATTAGGCTATCCAAAGTGCCTATTCGACTAGCCTAGCCATTTTACTATAAATACTTAGCTAGTTGCTATTTGTAGGGACTTTTGAACCTTTGATTAATGTTTATACATTTTGTGAGTTTTTAAACTCTCTTATTTCGTTTTAGACTCAAGTAGACTTATCTAGCTTGCTAGTGGCGTCTTCCTTGTTTCTTCGAACTTGTCACTCAATCCCGAGTGTGGCGTTCAACCATTTGATACCTCTGGTTCCTAACTCTATAGTAAGCGGGTCAAGGTCCTTTTTTTCATCACCTTTAAGTGTCTTATAAGAATCGGGTTAGTACTCCATTTTAGTACTGATTCCTTCTTGACCTTAGGTCCATTTTGATCTATTTCCTCCACACCGTTCCATTCTTATTATTTTCTTGTTTGCCGAAATCTATATCATTTCAAACTTAACTCTGTTGACCCAATTTTTGAAACCTCCACACCGTTTCAAACTTTCAAACTACATTTCAGAATCGAGAGATACTTCTCTATTTTATGATCGGGCACATCATCGACTCGACTCACATCACTGAGCCGGTTCGTATCAAAAGGAAAATAGATAAGATAGAAGGTGGACATGAAAATTAGAACTCAAGCGTCAAGAAAAAATTCGATACTTTAGTGCATATCGTCCCGGAACTTATATGGCTTAAGGTGAAAGATGGAAAAGGTTGATGACCTCGACCCGTTACTTAGGAAAGTAGGAACTGAAGGTATAATTGGGGTGAATGCCACACTCGATTTAGGAGTGATAAGTTTGAAAGATATAGGGAGACGCTACTAGCAAGCTAGATAAGTCACACTGAGTTTAAGACGAAATAAGAGAGTTGAAAACTCACAAAATGTTGTTAACATTAATCAAATGAGCAAAAAGTCCTTTAACAATAAAAGTAAACAACTATTTATAGCCAAAAATAAGGGCTAGTCGAGTGGTCATTAGGGAGCATGAATGGTTAATTTGGTTCAGCCTTAATGAACTGAAAGTTAAAGGAAAATTCCAGGTAGCTTCTAGAGGCCTTGGAATCAGCTGGAAAGTAATGAGCTACCTTGGGAGTTGAATGGGACAAGCTAAGTTCGGCCAACACTTTGATGAGCTATTAAAATTTTCTTTGATTAGCTGAACAATCTTGGAAGCTTTAATGAATAGTTTTGGAGACTCCACCGGCCATGCAATGTGAATTTATGAAAGAGGATTTTCACCCTTGCAATGCACGAAAGGATGCTTAGGAGATAACAGCCACCAGTCCTCTTTAAATGCTGGGCGGCACATTGATGGCATTGTAATGGTTGAAAAAGGTATTTGGAAATGAAAGAAACATCAGCTCAATTAACCACAATTCAATGGCCATTGATCTCCACAAAAAGGCTCATAGGAAATAGGAATCAGCAGCTTCTTTATGGGTCCTTTTGCTATGCACAAAAAAATGTCTGAAACAAAATAAATCAGTATGCATGCTTCCTTTAATGTCGTTCATGCATGCTTCTTTTAATGCTGTTCATGTACCTGCACACATTAAATTCAGCCATTAATTCACGTTTAAGACAACATAAAATGGGTCAACTAGACATATTTAATTCGGCAGCCACAAATAGCTTCAGCTGGATACCATTTAAGACATCATTAAATTTGGTAGTAGCAAGACAAATTAAATGATGTAATGACAATTAAATTTAGCTAGACACCATTTAAGACATCATTAAATTCAGCAACCATACGACACATTAAAATGGCTCTTTAATTCAGCTGAATTTAGGCATATTAAATCAACAATAAGACATATTAATTAGATGTAATGAGACAGACACATTTATGCTATATAATAACTAAAACATAGTAAAAACATGTATGAAACACATTTAACATAAATAGTTAATTTTGTCCAGATTTAAACAAATTAAACACTAACAATTATTGAGCTGAATTAACTAATTTAACTAACTCAAATAATTTATTCCAGCAAATAAAATGAGCTCAAAGAAATTTAAACTGAGCTCAAACGAGATGAATTAAGCTCATGTGAGCTGAATTAAAAATTATGTGAGTTGAACCAAGCTAAATAGAGCTTGAGGAGCTGAATTCAAGCTGACATCATGGGCGTCCTTGGCCGGGATCGTATCAGAACTCACGAAATTGGATGGTCACAAAGGTATGAACCGAAATTAATCAACTGCTGAAATTAATTAAGACAAGTCTTGGCTGTTGGTTGCCACAAAGGAATGCTTGGGGGAGTGTAGGAATCAGCTTCAATTCATGCACATTCAGGTGCAATGTCCCTCAATTAAATAACTCCCAATGAATCTGAACATTCATGTATGTTCAGCTGAATTTATGCATAAATGTCCAGCTTGAAAAATTCCACCGTACATGTATATGCTTCCACATTAATTAGCTTGATGAACCTGGAAAATACATGTACTCATGGTTGTTGTTGATGCATGAATGTCCAACTACTGGCTGCCTTTAAATGCCATCCAATGTATGTAGCTGCACAATTAAAATCAACAAATTAATGGATTTTAAGACATCTTAAAAATCGACAGCAATTAGACAAAACAGAAAACATGCATTCAGCTAGGACTTATTAAAAACTAATAATAACTAAGAATCAAATCAAATTCAACAGCAGCTAAGACAAATTAATTAAAGCATGAAATTAATTTGTCTCAACTTTAGACACATTAAACACTTCTAATTTAACATGTTTAGATTAAGACATATTTATTAACACTTTTTATTAACTTAAGCTAAGCTAACTGATACGGGTCACAAAGGCGCAATTCAAGCTCAAGGACGTGATGGGCTCAAATTACCACAAGGCCCAATAACGAGGTCAAAGGCCAAACAAATGCGTATGAAACTAAATGGAATCATTCAAGACTTCATGATATGGCGTTCCTTATCGAAACAACAAACCTTGAAGGAATGAGGATCTAGGATTATAGCAACATCCTTTCTGTAGCATAAACAACACACAAACAAAACAAAAGAAAGGGAACAACATATAAAAAAATTAGAGACGAAAAGCTCGAAAGAACCTGCACAATAGACTATGCAAACCCGAATCGAATATGTTTCACGTCGAAGGACTTGGACCCTCTAGATAGCAATCTAGGAACCCTAAGTATCAAGGAAGTTTTGACAAGACAAACTAAGTCTGAAATGTCAAAAGAAAGTTCAATGAAGAACCAAAATTGAGAGAAAATTCTCACAAGTATTTGTTTAATAAAAATCATCTAACCAGATTACATTGTTTGAACATCTATTTATAAGTACAAGGAAGGGGTTGTCGAATTTGAATTTGTGGCTGTAAATAAAGAATTCAAATTTGAATATGAAGGAGTTATATCCTCTCTTGGCGCCATCAAATACCAGCCACACATCTAATATGTGTGAAACGCTTGAAATTCAAACATTTGAACTCTTGTTCTTATCCAAAACGTTTGAAATTCAAACATTTGAACTCTTGTTCTTATCCAAAACGTTCGAAATTCAAACATTTGAACTCTTGTTCTTATCCCTTTGAATTTGGCGTCATATGTAGAGAAGAGGGTTGATTTTGGCCACACATGCACACACATGTGTCAAGGCTATTACGTGTGTGCTTTACATGCTGGGATGCCACCTAGGCTGCCACATGTGTTTGGGACACTCCCCGACACGTAGGACACCTTCCAGCTACATCTGGACTTGTTAGCTAGAGTTGAGCTCGTGGAGCTGAAATTGAGCTAGTTGGAAATGTACTGAGCTGAAATGAGCTAGAAACGAACTTTCAGAACTATTTCGAGCTGAGAGGAGCTACACGCACATATTTGAGCTTCAACTGAGCTAGAAATGAGGCCTTAAGCTGCTGTCCATTATTGTACCTATATCAAAACATATCAAACTTCCATCAAAGTCTTGTAAATTTAATGGAAATCATAATTACAAGCTAGAAAACTTGCAATTCTTGTCCTTTAACACACGTACAATTTAGAAAAAACTTAGAAGCAATACAAATACTATCAACTCAGTTGCAGAAACGTACTTAGCATAACATATACATACTTAAACGTATGAACTAGTAATATAACAGAGATATGTCACATATCAGCATGCAACATGTTATAAAGCCTATGTTCGAAGCATGAACATGATCGAATGAATCTAGAATCGTAGCACAAGTAAGGAACAAGACTTCCTTGAATTTCTTTGCCTTAGAATGGGTAATAGGTCCTAATGGTAAGACCTCCGGATCGGTTTGCTTTGTTGGCGTAAATGTGCTGGCATCATCCCCCCTTCTTGAAAAGGATTTGTCCTCAAATCTGTAGAATCATCATAAGGGTTAAATCAGAAACATTAAATGTGGCACTCACATTGTATTCTCCCGGCAAGTCTAACTTGTAGGCGTTGTCATTCACTTTCTCCAACACCTGAAAAGGTCCATCTCCATGTAGTAACATCTTGGACCGCCTTTGGGCTGGAAAACATTCCTTTCAAAAATGAACCCTTACCCAATCACCAACATCGAAGGTGACTCACTTTCTACCCTTATTTGCATGCTTTTCGTACTGCTGAGTCCTTCGTTCGAGGTTCTCCTTAACCTGTTGATGCAATTTCTTAGCGTATTTTGCTTTTGCTTTACCGTCCCTGTTCATCACCTGTTCCTGTGGCAAAGGCAACATATCTAGAGGCGTAATTGGATTAAAGCCATAAACAACCTCAAAAGGTGACATCTTAGTAGCAGAATGTATAGCATGGTTATAAGCGAATTCAACATGTGGCAAACAATCTTCCTAAGTTTTGATGTTCTTTTTAATGATGGAACAAAGTAAAGTAGATAAAACTCTATTAACAACCTCAGTTTTCCCATCAGTCTGGGGATGACAAGTAGTAGAAAACGTAAGTTTCGTACCTAATTTGCTCCAAAGAGTCCTCCAGAAATGACTCAAAAACTTTACATCCCTGTTAGAAACAATCGACCTAGGGGTACCATGTAATCGTACAACATCTCTAAAGAACAAGTTAGCCACATTAACAGCATCATCAGTCTTATGGCATTAAATGAAATGTGCCATCTTCGAGAACCTATCAGCCACAACAAATATGCTATCCCTACCTGTTCTAGTTCGAGGAAATCCCAAAATAAAGTCCATTGAAATATCAGTCTAAGGAGATTCATGAATAGATAAAGGTAAGTACATACCATGTGGTGAAACCTTTGATTTTGCTTTTCGACAAGTCACACAACGTTCACAATACCTTTCAATGTCCCTGCACATCTTAGGCCAAAAAAGATGCTCTTTTAAGGTGTGCAACGTTTTAGTGACCCCAAAATGACCCATAAATCCACCTTCATGTGCTTCATGGATCAGTATATCACGCATTGAACCCTGTGGAATGCATATCCTATTTTCTTTGAAAAGATATCCATCATGCCTATAGAATTTTCCATCTGCTCCTTTCTCACAAGCATTATACTTATCTCTAAAATCAGGATCATCAGAATATAATTCTCTAATATATGCAAATCCGATCAACTGTGAATCAAGGTAACTCAATAGGGTATACCTACGTGATAATGCATCAGCAACGACATTGTCTTTTCCCTTTTTGTAACGAATGACATAAGGAAAAGATTCCAAAAATTCAACCCATTTAGCATGTCGTTTATTCAATTTATGCTGACCTGTAATATACCGTAAAGCCTCATGGTCAGTGTGGATGACAAACTCTTTAGGCAACAAATAATGCTGCCACGTCTCCAAAGCCCAGATCAGTGCGTACATTTTCTTGTCATAGACAGGATAATTCAATGTTGCTCTGCTAAGTGATACGAGTCACAAAGGCCTTAGATGCATACACAAAAGAACGAGAAAATCAAGATTCACTTTCTTGGTTTCAAGAAAATCAAGAAGCCGAATCTTGGCCCAATTCTGCTGTTTGGAGCGATTTCAAGAATCAAGAAAATCAAGATTTCAAATCTTGGAGATCTTGGTCCACGAAACTGAATTTTTCACGCAAACGCATTGGATCTCGATCACGAGCATCAACGACTCAATTTTGATAGAAGATGGATCTCAAGCCCAAATTCTCGAAGGCGAGGCCTAATAACCAAATTCTAGCCCAATCAAGAAATTCCTTCATACTTAGTTGAAAATTAGGCCAAAATGTCAAAGGGCCCAATTTGTAAACATTTTACTTGTTTAATTTAATTTTTTAAACTTTAGGAACATTCATGTAAAATTCGGCCCAAAACATCCCATATGAGTGCATGGCTGAATTTTCCTTTTTTATTTTATTAATTAGGTTTAGTTTTTATTAGTTACGTGTGAGATTAGGATTAGTTGAGGCCTATTTAAAGGCATGGCCAGCCACCCTTTGAAAAACACATCTCATTATTATTTCTTTATCAAATTTCAGATTTGTTTGAGTGCAGAATTTTCTTTGGGGTTTTTCTCCAAGAATTCTATCTTGAGTTTTCTTTAGAAGTTGTTTTAACAATCTTTGGATTGTGGGAGCCATCTTCAACCTTCTTCTTTCCATTGATATTCATTGGAGGGGAGATTAGAGCCGTTTGAAGGGATTTGTGAATTCTTTCGGGAATTCAAGGATTCTTAGGACTTTTTTTATTTCTTGCTGTTTCGATTTATTTCTTTATTCCTACTTGTGCCGATTCATTATCTAATCTTTTTGCTGTTCTTGCTTGTGCTTCCAGCCTTGATTAAACTCAAGATCTCATCGTTTAAGCTATTCTCCTATTGGCAGCACACATTTGAACCCAAAAATCCCCAATTCCTAGGGTTTGGCCGATTGGATCTCTTTCAATTTGGGAATCAATTGATTGCTGGAAATTAGGCATTCTTTGCCGAATTAATTTGTTGGCAGATTCGCCTTACTTCTATCCTTCAAAAAATTGTTTGATCGATCTATTTTATTTCTTCTCTTCTTGTCGTCCCAATCCCTAATATTCAATTAAATTTCTGGTTGTTCTAATTTACTTACTGTTTTGGTGTTCTTGGACAGATTCGATTTGTGGGAAAACAATCTTGGAGTTCGATTTCGTCTTCTTGAACTCCAAAAGCATCTATTCATTCGTTCTTTGGTTCTTGGCTGTTTTCTAATTGTTTTTGGGGATTTCAATTTCGGTTTTGATTCGTTTTTAATCTTTCCTTTGTTTTGATTTCAGATCTGTTCGTCTAGAGCCTCGTAGGAGTTTCCTCGTGACTTGGCAACTCGATCTTGGTCCACGCGCGCCTCTCTATCACTAAGTTTCTCACTGAAATATGCAACGGGCCTCTTTTCCTGTGACAAAACAGCGCCTATACCAACTCCAGAAGCATCACATTCAATTTCAAACATTTTATCAAAATCAAGTAATGCTAAAATAGGCGCTTTTATCAAATAATCTTTTATTTTTTAAAAGGCATCTTCTTGTTCTTTACCCCAAGAGAAGACGTAATTCTTCTTTATAATCCCGGTTAAGGGAGTGGTAATAGAACTGAATTGGGGAACAAACTGACGGCAAAAACTGGCTAAACCATGAAACAATCTAACCTGACCAATGGATGTCGGTCGTGGCCAATCTTGAATCGCCTTTATCTTCTCTGGATCAACCTCAACTCCTTGAGAACTAACAATATAACCAAGAAATGTAAGTTTGTTAGTACAAAACACACATTTCTCCATGTTACCAAACAATTTATCTTCTTGCAAAGTCTGCAAAATAGCTCGTAAATGTTCTATATGATCCCTGCAAAGTCTTGCTATAAATTAGTATGTCATCAAAGTATACAACACAAAATTTGCCTATAAAAGATCGCAGAATATGATTCATTAGTCGCGTAAAAGTACTAGGTGTGTACGTTAATCCAAATGGAATCACTAACCATTCGTACAAACCTAGCTTTGTTTTGAAAGTTGTCTTCCACTCGTCGCCTTCTTTCATTCGAATCTGGTGATATCCACTCTTCAAATCAATTTTGGAGAAGATAGTCGCTCCGCATAATTCATCTAGCATGTCATCGAGTCGAGGAATGGAGTGTCGATACTTGATTGTGATTTGATTTACTGCTCAACAATCAACACACATCCTTCAAGTCCCATCTATCTTAGGTACCAATAGCACTGGTACGGCGCACGGGCTTAAACTCTCTCGAATGTAACCTTTATCCAACAACTCTAAAATTTGTCTTTGAAGTTCCTTTTTCTCTTCGGGGTTAATTCGATAGGCTGGTCTATTTGGAATTGTGGCTCCAGGAATGAAATCAATCTGGTGCTTAATGCAACGAAGAGGGGGTAAACCCTTGGGTGTCATCCAGAAACACATCTTGAAATTCCTGCAAAAGAGATGAAATGGAAGCAGGCAAAACATTAGAAGTTTCAGACAATAAACAAGAATCTTTAAACAACAAAATGAGAAAAGATTGTTGAGAGGAAAGACATTTCCTGATTTCTTTGCTACTTGCATACACATTCATCTTCTTTTTTCCCATGAACTTCTTCAGTATTCTTTCGCAATATCTCCTGATCTTCTTGCACTTGACTCAGTGTCAAAGGCGTAAGATGAACTTCTTTCCTTTGTGCATAAAAGAATATCTATTTGTAAAACCATCGTGCGTCGTCCTCTTATCAAACTGCCACGGACGACCTAATAGCAAATGGCTCGCATCCATTGAAACGACATCGCAAAGTACTTCATCCTTGTACTTTCCAATGGCAAATGGAACTAACACCTGCTTGTTTACTTTAATCTCTCCTCCATTATTCAGCCACAGCAACTTGTAGAGATTGGGATGCTTTGTCGTCTTCAGTCCTAACTTTTCAACCATCACAGAACTAGCAACATTAGTGCAACTACCACCATCGATAATTACAACACATACCTTGTCATTGACGAGACATCTTGTGTGAAAGATGTTCTCTCGCTGCTGTTCTTCTTTAGTCGGTTGAGTGTTCAAACTTCTCTTGATAACAAGTGCTTCACCGGTTGCAAATGTCTGCACATTATCATCATCTTCATCAACATCTACTGTGCGGAGTTCTGGCTCTTCTTCTTCTGTCTCAGACTCAATCTCGCCACTCTTTAATAGTATCATGGTCCTCCGATTTGGACATTGACTGGCAATATGTCCTCTACCAAGGCACTTAAAGCACAAAATGTCTCTCGAACGTTCTGGTTGCATTTGTTGTTTCCCACGCCCAACATCAACAACTAGAGCCTTGGGTTTGCTCGTTTCACCCTTTTCTTTGATTTGGAATGGTGTTTGCTTCCTGAAATTGTTAGAAGTACCCAAAGGATTGGAAAATGATTTAAATGGAGTATTACCTCTATTAGAAGACTTTCTACATTGCTGTCTTTCAACTTTAATCGCCATATGCACCATGTCCTCCAACTCAACATAATGTTGCAACTCAACAACGTTAGAAATTTTAGAGTTTAATCCTACAAGGAATCGTACCATAGTAGCCTCTCGATCCTCAACAATGTTGGCTTGCATCATGGACACCTCTATCTCCTTGTAGTAGTCTTCTACACTCCTATTTCCTTGTTTTATCGATTGCAATTTCTAGAATAAATCACGATGATAGTGAGAAGGAACAAATCTCTTGCGCATGATTTGCTTCAATCTACCCAAGTTCTCACGGGACCTTCACCGGTACGTCTTCGACTTATCAATAATTGATCCCACCAGATCAAGGCGTAGTCTGTGAATTCCATCACAGCCAAACGAACCTTCTTCTGTTCTGAGTAATTATAACACTCGAAAACATGTTCTACCCTGCTTTCCCAAGTAAGATATGCATCAGGATCTGTTCGTCCCTGAAAAGAATGTATAACAACTTTTATGTTAGAAATATTATCATCAACTGCGCGTCTTGGTCGTTGATTCACCCTTGGTGAATGTTTGACGTCATTTTCATTATTATGTTCATTATGGACAGATTAGGAACCACCCCCATCGATCTTGTCCAAATGAGAATGTATAGGCTCTAATGCATTTTCTAACAGACGTTGCAAGGTGCAAGTAAGAGCCTGTATTTGCAAATCTGGTAGTTGATTTTCATCACGAATACGATCTTCTGATCCTGTCATACTTAAACAACACAAAGAATACTGATAAAAAGTTAAGTAAAACAAAATTAATAAAAGTCCTCACAGCACACTCACAAAACCTCTCAGTTTTCACTCTAAAGAACAGTGCACTCAAAATACACTCAATGCTCGTGTTTCACTTGAGAGAATGCCTGAATGGCTCTTTTTGTCTCCCCTTCTATTCTTACAACGCTCAATGCCTTTTTCCGCTCGATCACTCGCAATCAGTTCTTTAGGGAACTAACCCGATCCTTCGGACTTATTAACTGTGTCAAACTTACAAGAGAAAGGGAAAAGAGAAAAAAAAATAAAGCCTAAAGAAACAAATAGTTAAAGAAAGATATAGGACTGGTAAAGAAAGAAAAAAAATGAAGAAACGAGGATGACAACAAGAAAGAACAAAGGCCCTCAACAACTTACTACAAAAGAAATGCTTACAATAATCCTATCACCGAATCAAACAAAAAAAGTTGTTTCGGATGATTTTCACGCAATTCAAGGTGTAATTTGAGCAGCTTCCACCATGTCACACACAATTCAACACTGTTCTTTTGTAATTTGCACAAAATTTCAAAAACTGATTTTATTATATTTTTTTTCGAATTTTTTTTTTAAACTTTGATATTCGAAATTTTTTTTGTTTTTGTTTTTTTTAAAACTTTGATCAATATATAATTTTTTTATTTTGTTTGTTTGTTTTCTTTTGGTACAGAACGTGCTAAAATCCAACTTAAGCTCTAATACCACTTGATATGGTGTTGCTTATCGAAACAACGAACCTTGAAGGAATGCGGATCTAGGATTATAGCAACATCCTTTCTGCATCATAAACAACACACAAACAAAACAAAAGAAAGGGAACAATATATAAAAAAATTAGAGACGAAAAGCTCGAAAGAACCTGCACAATAGACTATGCAAACCCGAATCGAATATGTTTCACATCGAAGGACTTGGACCCTCTAGATATCAATCTAGGAACCCTAAGTATCAAGGAAGTTTTGACACGACAAACTAAGTCTGAAATGTCAAAAGAAAGTTCAATGAAGAACCGAAATTGAGAGAAAATTCTCACAAGTATTTGTTTAATAAAATCATCTAACCAGATTACATTGTTTGAACATCTATTTATAAGTACAAGGAAGGGGTTGTCGAATTTGAATTTGTGGCTGTAAATAAAGAATTCAAATTTGAATATGAAGGAGTTATATCCTCTTTTGGCGCCATCAAATACCAGCCACGCATTTAATATGTGTGAAATGTTTGAAATTCAAACATTTGAACTCTTGTTCTTATCCAAAACGTTTGAAATTCAAACATTTAAACTCTTGTTCTTATCCCTTTGAATTTGGCGCCATATGTAGAGAAGAGGGCTAATTTCGGCCACACATGCACACACTTGTGTCAAGGCTGTTACGTGTGTGCTTTACATGTTGGGATGCCACCTAGGCTGCCACATGTGTTTGGGACACTCCCCGACACGTAGGACACCTTCCAGCTACATCTGGACTTGTTAGCTAGAGTTGAGCTGGTGGAGCTGAAATTGAGCTAGCTGGAAATGTACTGAGCTAAAATGAGCTGGAAACGAACTTTCAGAACTATTTCGAGCTGAGACGAGCTACACGCACATATTTAAGCTTCAACTGAGCTAGAAATGAGGCCTTAAGATGCTGTCCATTATTGTACCTATATCAAAACATATCAAACTTCCATCAAAGTCTTGTAAATTTAATGGAAATCACAATTACAAGCTGGAACACTTGCAATTCTTATTCTTTAACACACTTACAATTTAGAAACAACTTAGAAACAATACAAATACTATCAACCCAAATGCAGAAACGTACTTAGCATAACATATACATACTTAAACGCATGAACTAGTAATATAACAGAGATATGTCACATATCAGCATGCAACATGTTATAAAGCCTATGCTCGAAGGCATGAACATGATCGAATGAATCTAGAATCGTAGCACAAGTAAGGAACAAGACTTCCCTGAATTTCTTTGCCTTAGAACGGGTAATAGGTCCTAATGGTAAGACCTCCGGATCGGTTTGCTTTGTTGGCATAAATGTGCTCACATCACTTCATTAGCAAGGCCTTAGATGCGTATACAAAGGAAATAGAAAATCAAGATTCACTTTCTTGTTTTCAAGAAAATCAAGAAACCGAATCTTGGCCCAATTTTGTTGTTTTGAGCGATTTCAAGAATCAAGAAAATCAAGATTTCAAATCTTGGAAATCTTTGTCCAAGAAACTGAATCTTTTAGCTAAGGTGCATTGGATCTCAGTTACAAGCATCAACGAACTAATTTCGGGAGAGAACGGATCACAAGCCCAAGTTCTTGAAGACACGGTCCAATAAGATGTTCCAAGCCCAATCAAGAAGTTCAAACTAGACTTAGTTGAAAATCAGGCCAAATTGTCAAAGTGGCCCAATTTGTTAAGTTTTAATTCTTTAAATACTTAGTTTAATTTTTTAAACTTTATGCTTAAATTCCTATGTAAAAAAATTCAGCCCAAGAAGCCTATTAAAAGCCTTGGCTGAATTTCCCTTGAAGTTAATAATTAGGTTTTCTTTTTAGTTTTCCTAATAGGATTAGGAAAATAGATAGAAGGCCTATAATAAGGCTTGGCCGGCCACCTTATACACAATTACATTGAACAACACATTGAAATCAGATTTTATTTGAGTGAAAAATTCTCTTTGAGTTTTCTCCAAGAATTCTCTCTTGAGTTTTTTTTAGAAGTAGTTTTAACAGTCTTTTTGATTGTGGGAGACATCTTCAGCCTTCTTCTTGCCATTGTCCTACATTGGAGGTGAGATTAGAGTCGTTTTAAGAGATTTGTGAAATCTTTCTCGATTTCAAGGCTTCTTAGGACTTTTCTTTATTTTCTTGCTGTTTATTCCTCTTTAATTTTTCTGCTTGTGCTGATTCATTGATGAAATTGTTTTAATCTCTCTTGTTGCATTTCCAGCCCTTTCAATCTTCAAGAATCCGTTCGGCACCAGTCTTGGGCATCAAGAATCGTTCTTGATTCATAATTCTTCTTTTTCCTGCCACACAAAACCTAGCTCTACTTTAATTTCGGGTTTCGTGATCTGTTGAGTCTAATTTTTGTATTTTGTGTTTACCTGTCTGATTCGGCTGATTGGAGACTTTTCTTGAAGTTCAATTTCGTGTTCTTGGCTTCCAAGAATCCCTATTAATAAGTGTTTCAATTCATGGCTGATTCTTTATTGTTTTGGGTGTTTCGTTTCAGATCTGTTGATTCTAAGTTTAATTTTCTATTTCGTTTCAGATCTAAGTGTCGATAGTTTTCATAGGATTTTTCCGTGACTTGGCAACTTAATCTTGGTCCGCGCGCAACCCCCTATCATTTGATATCAGATTTTGGGCATTTTGGGTGTTCTTGGTTGATTTCGAAACTGATCTCCTTTTAAAAAAAGTAAATAGCAGTTTTTTACCTAGGAAAATTTTTGGAAAAAAAATCATTTGAGTGGGTAAACGTTTTTCGATTGGTCTAAAATTTTATATGCATATTTGTGGCACTGTGATAGAATATTAAAAAATATTTCCTGCAAAAAAAATCAGTAGAAAAAGCCAAAAAAATTGAAAAATATGAAATCAATCAAAAATTAAAAAAAATTCAGCGGGATGAGTTTAGTGCCGAAACTTTCCAGATAAAAAATACAATATTTAAGGACATTCCAGTTTAAATTTCATGATTTTTAGAGATCAGGAACACCTCAAACGAAGTTGTCAAGTTACTCCGCAATTTTTTCGGGTTTTCGGGTATCAGCAATTTTTATTGATTTTTAGTTGTAGGATTTCATTTGTTTTGAGTTTATTCTTCCTTTACACTATCTAACACCTTCTTGTTTCTTGTGTTAGTAGGATTTAAAAGTGTGCACAATTCTTCCTCGGTGCAACACAAATCAATTGGTGTCTCGTCACTTTTTGGATTCCTAGTGCAATTAGGATTCTTTGGTAGTTACAATTCATACAGTTTCTAATTGATTGATATAGACTCTACTTGATACGAGTCACAAAGGCCCAACTCAAGCTCAAGAATGTGATGGGTTCAAATTACCACAAGGCCCAATAACGAGGTCAAAGGCCAGACAAATGCATTCACAACTAAATGGAACCATTCAAGAATTTATTAGCAAGGCCTTAGATTCGTACATGAAGGAAAAAGAAAATCAAGATTCACTTTCTTGTTTTCAAGAAAATCAAGAAACCGAATCTTGGTTCAATTTTACTGTTTGGAGCGATTTCAAGAATCAAGAAAATCAAGATTTCAAATATTGGAAATCTTGGTTCAAGAAACCGAATCTTGCAGCTAAGGGGCATTGGATCTCCATTACGAGCATCAACGAACCAATCTTGGAAGGAAACGGACTACAAGCCCAAGTTCTTGAAGGCAAGGCCCAATAAGATGTTCCAAGCCCAATCAAGAAAGTTAAATGAGACTTTGTGATACGACCCTGCCCCGAAAACATCCTTGGTTCAGTTCATTAGGCGACAATCGCAAATTCTTGCAAGTTGATCGAGCTTGTTTCAGTTCAATGGAGCTCAATTCGAGCTAATTTCAACTCATTAAGTTTGAACTTCAATTTATTTTAATTTATGCTTTTGCATAGTTGCTAGAATAAATCAAGTTCATTAGTTAGTTTGTTAATTTTAAGCATGCACATGATTTAATTTGGGTCTAATAATTTTTATATTAAATTTGCTTTATTTAATACATGATTTAATTATGTTTTCAATTAGTACACATTAATTTGTCATAGGTTAAGGCATGCATTTAATTGTCTATGTTTCAGCCGAATTTATTATATATGCATTTATGTTGTTTGAATCATAACATGTCTTAAATGTGTCCTAATGTGGCTGCCGAATTTAGTATGCTTTGTTGACCATGTTGATACGCCCCAGCCTCGGTGATAGAGTCGAGTCGTTGATGTGCCCGGTCGTGAATTGGAGTAATATTAAGGTTTGTCGAAGATAGGTTAAGAAAGAAAGAATAAAGGCTCAAATTGGTTCAAAGAGGTTATAGAATGAATGGAGATTGTTAGGTGAACGTAAACCAAGTACTCAAGTTGATCTAACACAATATAAGTGTGTTATTCCGAAACTTATACGAATGCTTAGGTTGAGATGGTAACGGTTAGGAAGGTAGGTAATAGAAACGCAACCTCGACCCACTATCAATATTGATAGGAACCTCGGTATAACTTGAACACCACACTTTGGGTACAAAGTGATAAGTTCGAAATACAAAAACGAGTTGACGCCACAAGGGTTACTTGATAAGTCTAACCAGTCCTTGGAGAACAATGAGAGTTGAAAACAAACTCACAAATTAAACAAATTTCATATAAAGTTTTAAAATTATATAGTCTAACCCCAAAACAATTACGAAGTAAACTATTTATAGATAAATTCCTAAGGTAGCCAAATGGACACTTGACCAGCTAAAAAGTCAGCTTATTTTCAAAACAAATGAATTGAATATTTCATGTAGCTTCCTAGAACGTCCCTTGAAGCTTCCTTGAAGATTCCTAGCTTTGGAGACGTCAATGGACAGCCTTTTGATGTCTTCTAATAGCCTTGAATTAATGAGGTGATGGTTGAGCTGAAATGGCTGAATAGAATTGTTTAGATTGGCCTAAATTCGTCCAACTTGTGTGAAAGCCCTTATGGTTGCTTGGGGAACTCAAAGGCCAACTTGGGGAAAAGAATGGAATGGGTGGCACTTTAAAGGTATAGGAAAACCCGAGGAAGGCATTTACAGCAGCTCAATTAACTTATTTTAATGTCCATTGATCTCCACGAAAAAGGCTCTTAGGAAATAAGAAACAGCAGCCCTTGATAAGTCCTTTACTGTGCACGAAGAGCCTTGAACTGAAAAAGGCATGCCAGGTTCGACCAAAGGAGTGTACAAAGCCACTAGTGGCGTCTTTCAAGAAGCTTTGAAGAGTGAAACGGCAGCCCCTTTGAGGTTCACGAAAAAACATAAGGGGAAAAGAAATCAGCAGCTTATGCTCATTAAATGGTCGAATCTTGCATGCCCAACAGCACCTTAAATGCATGTCTATGCTTCCCTTTAAACGTCGTTCCTTGCATGTAGAACAGCAACTTAAATGCATGTCTCCTTTGCCATTAAGTAGTTGTTTCCAGCTGAATTAATTACCTACAGACACAAAATAAATTCGGTCAAGACATAAATTAAACCTCATTAAATTCGGCAGCCTCCTTTAATACATAATTAACTCATGCATGAAACAAACAAGTTAATTAACATATTAATTTCGGCTGGACAATAAAAACAACAATAAATTCGTCACTTTTAAAGAACTTAAGACACATTTAATACTACTCCTTAATTCGGCTGAAACTAATAAAAAACATTAATAAATTCAGAATATTAAATAGATGTAATAAATAAAACATAATCAATTAAACTCAAAAATTATTAAAGATGTTCAGATTTAAACATATTAATTTACTAACACTTATTTGAGCTGAATTAAATAAATAAACTAACTTATTCAATTTATTTCAACAAATGAAATTATAAGAATTAAAATAAACTCAAATTGAGCAAAACGATCCCATTGAGCTGGAAACGAGCTAAACAAAGCTCAGTGAGATGCAATTGAGCTAATTTAGCTCGCATGGGTGTGCAAGAAATACTTATAGAGCTGATCAAAAAATGTGCCCGGGCCGTGGTCGTATCACATGTGGCAGCCGAATTTAATATGTCTCATTGTTGACTTAATGTGCTTGAAGTCCACCCGAAATTAATATGTTAATTACCTTGTTTTGTTTCATGCAAGAGTTAATTATGTATTAAAGGAGGCTGCCGAATTTAATGGGTAGGTTATTAATATGCTTGACCGAATTTATTTGATGTCTACAGGTATTAAATTCGGCTGAATCAGCCGGTTTAATAGCAAAGGGAAGCAATTAAAGAGCTGTTGATTTCTCCTTTAGAAGCATGCATGAACGACATTAAAGGAAGCATGCATTGTGTTTCTAGACATCCTTTTTCGTGAACAGCAAAGGACTCATTAAGGGCTGTTGATTCCTATTTCCTATGAGCCTTCTTCGTGAAGATCAATGGCCCTTGAATTTTGATGCATGCTTGGATGACATTAAATTGGTTGCTGCATTCTTCTCCCTATGCATGGGACGGCATTAAAATCCCTCTTCTCCATGTGCTATTTTGGTCCCTTCAATAGAGCCATTAATGTGCCATCTCAATTAAGAGAATGCATGAGCAGCAAATTAAAACCTGTATTTAAGCTGCCGTTTGAGCTCACCTAGGAGCCTTTTTCGTGGAAACAAAAGAGCATGGCTACAACATTGAATTTGGCAGCCCTTTTCCTTTTTCCCAAGCAACCCTTTGTGCATACATTAATGTGCAGCCACCACCATTATTTCAAGTGCATGGATAGGAGCTTGAACAACTTACTTCCTAGCTAAGGATGAATGAACGGATTTAAGAAGCCAATATTGGTTGTTCGATTGAAGTAAAGAGTTTAAGCATTTATTCATCATTCTAGAACAACATTAAGGGCTGATTTGTGGCCATTCATTTTACCTTATTTTTTTTTCTATAAATACCTTGGTTATAAGCTTTGTAAAGGTTAGACAATATACTTTTGAAACTTACATGAAATCTGATTACTTTGTGAGTTTGTTTTCAACGCTCATTGTTCTCCAAAGACTCGTCTGACTTATCAAGTAACCCTTATGGCGTCAACCCGTCTTTCTTTTCCAAACTTATCAGTTTGCACCCAAAGTGTGGCGTTCAAAATTATACCGAGGTTCTTATCATCTTTGATAACGGGTCGAGGTTCCATTTTATTCGTTTTCCATCCATACAACACTTAACCTATATAAGTATTCCTATTAGTCCCGGGTTAACACACTTATATTGTGTTGGTTCAACTTGAATACTTGGTTTTTCATTCACCTATCAACCTCAATTTATTCCATAACCTCCTTTATCATAAATTTGAGCCTTTATCTCTTCTTTCTTAACTTATCTTCGACAAACCTTGATATTACTCCAATTCACGATCGGGCAAATCAACGACTCGACTCTCATCACTGAGGCCGAGGCGTATCATTTGGTATCAGAGCTAGCTGAATCGGAGTAAGAATCGTCGTTTTTGGTATTACGAGATTGTAAAAAAAGAAAATTTGAAAAAAAAATTTGAAAAAAAATTTGAAAAAAAATTTATTATTTGTATTCAATTTTTTTATATAGTATTCAGTATTGAAAAAAAAGAAAAAAAAAAGAAGAAAAAAAGTTTCGGAATTAAAAAAAAGGAGTGATTGAAATTCATTTTGAGTTTGTAAAGCATTATTTGCTGTCCGAAGTACTAAATTCATTTCCAGCCACACTTAACATTTCCATTTCTCCTCTTTGTTTGATAGCCTACCATTTTTCAAATCATTACCCACCAAGCCAAATCAATTTTGTAAGCCGACCCCAAACGGTATTAATTTGTCAACTTAGTTTGCGGAGAACTTCGAGAGGCGAAAATCGAGCTGTAAAAAGGCAAGAGTGTGCGAGCACATTTGAGAGGAGGTAAAAGCCAAGAGAGTGCAAACACGAGAGTGAGTGATTTTTTTTCTTTGTGAGTGAAGCGTGAGATTTTGTGGTGAGATACTTACTTTCTATTTCATTTTAGTCATTTTTCTTTCAGCAAAAAAAAATTATTATGTCTCAAGAAGAATTTTCTGAATCAGAATTCCAATATTTGATGTAAGAGATGCATAGAATGGTGAAATCAAAATTTGATAAGTTGCATGATAGATTGGATCGAGTGGAGGAAAGATTCTGACAGAAGCCAAATTCACCGAATCAAGAGATGGAGACAAGATCATTCCGAAAACACACATCCCATGATTATTCGAGAAGAGATGAACAAGTTTCTTATGTATCGAGATATTTTCCCACTGAGGGTTATTCACAAAGAGATGATCGTGACTTGCATGATGAATCAGCCATTTCTTTCCAACGAGAAGCTTGTCGTTATGATTCTTATAAGTTATCATCTTCTTGTAATGAAAGAACAAGACGAAAAGAAAATAGAAGAAAAGAAAGACAAGAGATGTTGATGCAAGAAAATGAACGAATCTTGAATGAAATTGAGAGAAGAAAAAAAGAAATGAGAGAAAAAGAAAATGAAATAAAAGAAAATGAAAATGAGAGTGAGAAAAAGAAAAAAGAATTTGAGATTGAGATTGAAAAAGAAAAAGATGAAAATGAGATTTCAAAAGCAAAAGAGAGTGAAAAGCAAAAAGAGATTGAAAAAGAAATTGAAAGAGAGCTTGAAAAGAAATCGAGTGGAAAAGAACAAGAAAAGGTGAGTGTTGTTTTAACTAACCCACATGTGAGTTGTTCTTGTTATATTTCTTCTTTTCAGATTCCTAAAGTTCCATATGATGAGTTTCAATTACAATATTTCTCTGATGAGAGGCGATTCAAGTTGATTCAGAAAGGTAAGAACATAGAAGACCCTTGTCCACCGGCACATAAAGGTAAGAAAGAAAAATCTGTTGATGGCATTGGATCAATTCAGCTTGTGCAAACTTTGGACGTACGTGATCGGAGGTATCCACATAAAAGGTTTGATTTATTCGTTTGTCATGGTAATGTGAGTCCTTTATATTCTTATACGAAATCCTTTTGTATAAGCATGCCCGTGAGAATGAAATTTTTACTGCACTATGGAATAAGTGATCAAACTCGTGAGTTCAAACCTGGAATTTGCTATGTTGACTCATTTTGTGGGAAACTTGGGCATTCCAAACTTAGTGCAAACAATTTGATTGATGCTGTGGATTTTGAAAAATATTTGTATCCTAATGCAAATGATTGTTTTCCTTTGGTTAGCCATGAAGTGTATGTTTTGAGCGATGAATGCAAGAATAAAGTTAGTACAAATTGCGATGTTGATTTGCAAACAAATGAAATTGTAATCCATCGTCTTTGGCACTTTTTGACTACGCAAGATGAAAATCCATATAAATCTATCTTTGACATCGATCGTGTTGAAAATGCTGTTGAGTTTGATTGCGTGCGAACATGTATGATTACTTGTCATTTGAACCGATTGAGTTCACTTGTTTGCAATAATGACGTATCAAGACTGTTTGATAATTTGAGATATGCAAGTGTTGATCAACTAAGACTTTGGATGCATGATCGATTGAAAGAATTTTTTATTTATTTTGGATGTAAACTGAGCTTGATTCCTTTGCTCTCTCAACCACCAAAGATGGAGAGTCAAATTGAAAAGCTTTGACTACAATATACTCCCGAGGAGCGAAGGTTTGTGTTGACCGAGCAAGGTAAAAATGATCTTTGTTTTACTACTTTTAAAGGTAAGGCTCATGAACTTTTTGAAACGTCGTTGTTCTCTTTAGGTGGTGCCAAAGATAGTTTTGTTGATTTGATTCGTTATTCACATGCTGGTTATGACTTGTGGAAACGATTTGAGACATCTGAATGCCTTAGAACATGTTCATTTTTGTTTCAAATAATTGACGAGGCATTAGTGAGTAAATTAATTTGTTTGCATGATTGTCAAAATGTTGCTTTGCATCTGTCCATTCGCATGGGATTTTCTTGTTCTGTTTTGCTTGCATTTGGATTACAAATTTATCTGAAACATTTTTTGCTAACTCATGGTTATTCCTTTCAGTGGTTCCAATTCCAATCCGTCCCGTTCGACCGAGGAAAGCTAAGTAAAAGTTATTGCGATCGAGTGAACAAATAGCTTGACTTGAGGACAAGTCGTTTTAAAGAAGGGGGGAATGATACGACCCTACCCCGAAAACATCCTTGGTTCAGTTCATTAGGCGACAATCGCAAATTCTTGCAAGTTGATCGAGCTTGTTTCAGTTCAATGGAGCTCAATTCGAGCTAATTTCAGCTCATTAAGTTTGAACTTCAATTTATTTTAATTTATGCTTTTACATAGTTGCTGGAATAAATCAAGTTCAATAGTTAGTTTGTTAATTTCAACATGCACATGATTTAATTTGGGTCTAATAATTTTTATATTAAATTTGCTTTATTTAATACATGATTTAATTATGTTTTCAATTAGTACACATTAATTTGTCATAGGTTAAGGCATGCAATTAATTGTCTATGTTTCAGCCGAATTTATTATATATGCATTTATGTTGTTTGAATCATAACATGTCTTAAATGTGTCTTAATGTGGCTGCCGAATTTATTAGGCTTTGTTGACTATGGGGCAGCCGAAGTTAATATGTCTCATTGTTGACTTAATGTGCTTGAAGTCCAGCCGAAATTAATATGTTAATTAACTTGTTTTGTTTCATGCAAGAGTTAGTTATGTATTAAAGGAGGCTGCCGAATTTAATAGGCAGGTTATTAATATGCTTGACCGAATTTATTTGATGTCTGCAGGTATTAAATTCGGCTGAATCAGCTGGTTTAATAGCAAAGGGAAGCAATTAAAGAGCTGCTGATTTCTCCTTTAGAAGCATGCATGAACGGCATTAAAGGAAGCATGCATTGTGTTTCTAGACATCCTTTTTCCTAAACAGCAAAGGACTCATTAAGGGCTGCTGATTCCTATTTCCTATGAGCCTTCTTCGTGAAGATCACTGGCCCTTGAATTTTGATGCATGCTTGGACGACATTAAATTAGTTGCTGCATTCTTCTCCCTATGCATGGGACGGCATTAAAATCCCTCTTCTCCATGTGCTATTTCGGTCCCTTCAATAGAGCCATTAATGTGCCGTCTCAATTAAGAGAATGCATGAGCAGCAAATTAAAACCTATATTTAAGTTGTCGTTTGAGCTCACCTAGGAGCCTTTTTCGTGGAGACAAAAGAGCATGGCTACAAACATTGAATTCGACAGCCCTTTTCCTTTTTCCCAAGCAACCCTTTGTGCATACATTAATGTGCAGCCACCAACATTATTTCAAGTGCATGGATAGGAGCTTGAACAACTTACTTCCTAGCTAAGGATGAATGAACGGATTTAAGAAGCCAATATTGGCTGTTCGGTTGAAGTAAAGAGTTTAAGCATTTATTCATCATTCTAGAACAACATTAAGGGCTGATTTGTGGCCATTCGTTTTACCTTATTTTTTTTCTATAAATACCTTGGTTATAAGCTTTGTAAAGGTTAGACAATATACTTTTGAAACTTACATGAAATCTGATTACTTTGTGAGTTTGTTTTCAACTCTTATTGTTCTCTAAAGACTCGTCTGACTTATCAAGTAACCCTTGTGGCGTCAACTCGTCTTTCTTTTCCGAACTTATCACTTTGCACCCAAAGTGTGGCATTCAAAATTATACCGAGGTTCTTATCATCTTTGATAACGGGTCGAGGTTCCATTTTATTCGTTTTCCATCCATACAACACTTAACCTATCTAAGTATTCCTATAAGTCCCTGGTTAACACACTTATATTGTGTTGGTTCAACTTGAATACTTGGTTTTTCATTCACCTATCAACCTCAATTCATTCCATAACCTCCTTTATCCTAAATTTGAGCCTTTATCTCTTCTTTCTTAACCTATCTTTGACAAACCTTGATATTACTCCAATTCACGATCGGGCACATCAACGACTCAACTCTCATCGCCGAGGCTGAGGCATATCACTTTGATACGAGTCACAAAGTCCCAACCCAAGCTCAAGAACGTGATGGGCTCAAATTACCACAAGGCCCAATAACAAGGTCAAAGGCCCGACAAATGTGTTCCAAACTAAATGGGACCATTCAAAAATTTGTTAGCAAGGCCTTAGATGCGTACACGAAAGAAAGAGAGAATCAAGATTCACTTTCTTGTTTTCAAGAAAATCAAGAAACCGAATCTTGGCCCAATCATGCTGTTTGGAGTGATTTCAAGAATCAAGAAAATCAAGATTTCAAATCTTGGAAATCTTAGTCCAAGAAACTGAATCTTGCAGCCAAAGCGCATTGGATCTCCATTACGAGCATCAACGAACCAATTTCGGTTGGAGATGGACTACAAGCCCAAGTTCTTGAAGGCAAGGCCCAATAAGAGGATTCCAAGCCCAACCAAGAAGTCAAACCATACTTAGTTGAAAATCAGGCCAAATTGTTAAAGTGGCCCAATTTGTAAAAATTTTAATTGTTTAATTTAATTTTTAGATTTTAGGAGTATTATATGTAAAAATTCGGCCCAAGCAGCCCATTAAAATGACTTGGTCGAATTTCCCTCTTAAATTTGTTAATTAGGTTTTTTTTAAAGTTTTCCTAATGAGATTAGGAAATAGTTATAAGGCCTATTTATAGGCATGGCTGGCCACCCTTGTTACACACATTACAATTACAGTAAAAATTTCAGATTTACTTTGAGTGAAAATTTTCTTTGAGTTCTCCAAGAATTTTCTCTTGAGTTTTCTTTAAAAGTAGTTTTAACAGTCTTTTTGATTGTGGGAGCCATCTTCAGCCTTCTTCTTGCCATTGATCTTTATTGGAGGGGAGATTAGAGCCGTTTGAAGGGAATTGTGAAATCTTTTGGGATTTCAAGGCTTCTTAGGACTTATCCTAATTACTTGTTGTTCAATTCTTTTCTTTTAAATTCTGCTTGTGTCGATTCTTTATCTTAGTTATTTAATCTTATTGTTTTGTCTCCAGCCATCTTCATCATTAAATAACGGATCAGCCCCTTTTTCTTGGTAGCAAAGATCGTTCAAGATCACTATTTTCGATTATTCTTGTCGATTTCTCCTTTGTCATCACTGGTTGAATTCGGTTGCTGGAATTTTGGTGAAATTAACTTGCTGTTTCAATTTGGGAAAATTGCTATCTCTTTGGGCTTGAAAGATCGTTTTGGATTCTTAAATCTTTATTTTTTTCTTGCCGTCCCAAACCCTATCTTTACTCCATCGATTTGCTGAACTTTTAAGATTAACTTGTTGTTTGTGTTTGTTCTTCTTAGATTTGACAGATTGGGATTTAATTCGATCACAAATCCGTGTTCTTTGCGTCCAAGATTTGCTAGTCTTAAGGGCGTTTGTTTCTTGGCTGCTCCTTTATTGATTTGGGTATTTTAGTTGTTAGATCTAATTGATTTTAACTAAGTTTTGCTATTTTGTTTTAGATCTAATCGTCTAGAGCCTTCGTAGGAATTTCCCGTGACTTGACAACTCGATCTTGGTCCGCGCGCAACCCTTTATCAGACTTAGTTGAAAATCAGGCCAAATTGTCAAAGTGGCCCAATTTGTAAAATTTTAGTTCTTTAAATACCTAGTTTAATTTTTAGACTTTATGATTAACGCCTATGTAAAAAAATTCAGCCCAAGCAGCCCATTAAATGCCTTGGCTGAATTTTTTCCTCTAAATTTAATAATTAGGTTCTTTTTAATTTTCTAATAAGATAAGGAAAATAGTTAGAAGGTCCATTAATAGGCTTGGCCGGCCACCTTGTGAAAACACTTGAAGAATACATTGAAATCAGATTTGTTTTGTTGAGTGAAAATTCTCTTTGAGTTCTCCAAGAATTTTCTCTTGAGTTTTCTTTAGAAGGAGTTTTAACAATCTTTTTGATTGTGGGAGCCATCTTTAGCCTTCTTCTTGCCATTGTTCTTCATTGGAGGGGAGATTAGAGCCGTTTGAAGGGAGTTGTGAAATCTTTCTCGATTTCAAGGCTTCTTAGGACTTTATTTTTATTTTTCTTGCTGTTCAATCTTTTTAATTTTATACTTGTGTCGATTTCATTATCTAACTTGTTTAAACTCTCTTGTTGCGTCTCCAGCCCCGTTCAACCTTCAAGAATTTGTTCGGCATCAACCTTGGACAACAAGAAACGTTTTGATTTCACAAAACCCCTCTTTATTGCCGTCCAAACCCTAGATCTAGTTGATTTCATGATCTGCTGAGTTTAAATTTAATTTGCTGATTTTTTTTGGATTCTTCTTTTCAGATTCGGCTGTTTGGGACCTTTCTTGAATTCAATTTCCTGTTCTTGGCTTCCAAGATTACCTATCTATAAGTGTTTTAATTCTTGGTTGATCTTTTGTTGTTTGGTTATTTTCGTTTCAGATCTAATTGACTCTAAATTAGTTTTGCTGTTTCGTTTCAGATCCAAGCATTTAGAGCTTTTGTAGGATTTTTCCTGTGACTTGACAACTCGATCTTGGTCCGCACACAACCCTCTATCATTTGGTATCAGATTTTGGGAATTTTGGGTGTTCTTGGTTGATTTCTAAACTGATCTCCTTTTAAAAACAGCAAACAACAGTTTTTACCCAGAAAATTTTTTTGGAAAAAATTTCATTTGAGTGGGTAAACATTGTCTGATTGGTCTAAAATTTTATATGCATATTTTTGGCATTGTGATAGATTATTAAAAAATATTTCCCACAAAAAAATCAGTAGAAAAAGTAAAAAATACAAAATCAAGAAAAAAATTAAAAAAATATTGAGCAGGTTGATTTTAGTGCCAAAAATTTCCAGATCAAATATACAATATTTAAGGACATTCTAGTTTAAATTTCGTGATTTTTGGAGATCAGGAACACCTCGAACGAAGTTGTCAAGTTACTCCGCAATTTTTCGGGTTTTCAGGTTTCAGCAATTTTTATTGATTCTTAGCTATAGGTTTTCATTTGTTTGCTTTTTATTCTCCGTTTACAATATCTAACACCTTCTTGTTTCTTCTGTTAGTAGGATTTAAACGTGTGCACAATTCTTCCTCGGTGCAACACGAATCAATTGGTGTCTCGTCATTTTTTGGACTCCTAGTGCAAATTAGGATTCTTTGGTAGTTTTTGTTCATACACTTTCTAATTGATTGATATAGATTCTACTAAAGAACTCACAAGACTGAATTCTACCTCTTTAAGAATTTGATTTTTTCTTTTGAGTGATTAACGGTGAGATTTGTTAATTTTGTTTTTTTAGTGTTTGTTTTGCAGGTATAAAAAAAAGAAGAAAAAGAAAAAAAAGATGCATAGAGGGTCAAGTCGATGATGACCATACTGATGTCCATGACAAATTTAAAAAAATCCAACAACAGTTCGACGAACAGGCTGCTGCAATCACACAAATAAATGCTACACTTCAAACATTGAATGCTACTATCAATGAGTTGAGATTGGATTAAGAGCCTCAGTATCGAGGTCCAATAAATGAAGATGTGGATAACCAGCCTCCTGCTCATCGGCGTGCTCCTTGACGTGTTCCTAGAACCGACTATGACTTTCATGATCGTGGGCAACCCTCTTTGGCAAAACCAAAGTTCACAATTCCTCAATTTTGTGGTAAGAATGATCCAGAATCTTATTGTGAATGGGAATCTAAAATTGAGTTTATGTTCCGCTATTATAAATGTCCGGATGATGAAAAGGTAGCGTTAGCAACACTGGAGTTTTCAGATTATGCATTAAGTTGGTGGACTCAACTTGGGGTAAATCGTCATAGGAATTATGAAGGTGAGATTACGACATGGGAGGAGTTAAAACAAGTTATGCGTAAAAGATTTATTCCGCCTCATTACTATAGATAAGTTAAAACAAAGCTTAGACGACTTGTTCAAGGTAGTAGGACGGTGGATGAATACTTTAAGGAGATGGAGATGCTCATTTAGAGAGCTAATGTGGAGGAGGAGGATGAAACAACTATGGTTCGATTTATTGATGGTTTGAATAGGCCAATAGCTAATAAATTGAGGCTACAAACATACATTGATTGTGACAGCCCAAAGTTGACCCTAGTCGGGAAGTGGTTTCGGGACCGCTAAACCGAGTCACCGAAATGTTTGAATGTGATACTTATTGTGTAGAATATGTAATTATGAATGTGTGAAAATTTCAAGCTTCAATTTGGTTGATTTCATGTGAATTTAGTCAATAGGACTTATGTGAGAAAATTCTAAAATGTGATAGGTCAATGTGTGAGGACCTACTAGTGCATGTGGACAAAGGGGGACTTGCATGTCAAATTCCCCCCTAATGAGTAGTGGCCGGCCATGACAAGGAAGGATGGGCAAAACATGTCATGAAACATGTTTTGTTAGTGGAAGAATAAAATAAGGAGTATGGGTAATAAAGAAATGGAAAACAAAAGAAAAAAAAATGTGTGTGTGGTGTTTGTCCCCCCATTGCCGTGAGCCAAACAAGAGAAAGGGGGAATTTTGTTCATCCTTTCTCATCTTCATGCTTGCCAAAAACTAGAAAGAAAAACAAAGAAAAAGTTTCTCATCCTTTGGTTCATCCTTGGCCAAAAATTTTAAGGAGGAAAGAAGAAGAAAGGTGAAGAGATTCGGCCATGCATGTAGCTAGGCTAAGGTATGTTTGATGATGTTCCATGAGAGGCATGCATGTTTTAGTTGTTAGCTTGAGTTCTACCTAACCCATGGTCTAAATCTTGCTATGTGATGGAAATGGCACTTGACCATGGATGCATCATTCTTGGTTGATGTTTGATGTTGTGGTGATGAGGCATGAGGATGAGTTAAGATTCGGCCTAGGTGGAGGTTGTGTTAATGCCATTGCATGCAAAATATGAAGCTTGTTAATGATGCATGTGATGATGGCTTGATGATTCTTGAACCTCCTTTTTAGCATTTTTGTGTGAGCACATATGTGCATTGGTTGCTAAATGGAGAAGAATCGGCTAGCAAGATGTGTGCTAAGGCCGAATGTAACTTTGCATGTTAATGAGCAATGCATGTGTTAAATTGATGAAAAGGGGGAGGATGCTTTACTAGTGTGTATATGTGTGTATTAAGTGTTGAAATCGACCCCAAAAATGGACATGCATATTCGGCCAAGGGGAAAGAAATTAGCTAAGATGTTGTGTTGATGCATGATTTTTGCATGTATGAGACTTTAATGTCTAATGTATAAATATGGGCTAAGTGCCTTGTGTTCATCTTTTGATGCCTAAACGATGAAATCAATTTATTTGTTTGATTAAGCTCAAGAGCAAAGGGGAAATAAAACCGATAAAGGGAAGGAAAAAGTGGTTGAATAGCTAGCGGAATCGTTCGACAACACCCGAGGTAAGTTCTTGAGTAAGAGAGCTTAAATTTCGATGTGATTAAATCATGCTCTATGTGTGGCTATTGAGCCGAATGTGCAAGGACAATATGTGCCTTGTGTTTGAGTTTCGTAAACGAAAATGAAATATGAATGTGCTATGAATTATTGTTAGATGTGCATGATTAATTGAATGCTGTCCGGGCTAAGTCCCGAAGGCTTTGTGCTAAGTGAATATATCCGGATTAAGATCCGAAGGCCTTTGTGCGAGATACTAAATCCGGGTTAAGTCCCGAAGGCATTCGTGCGAGTTATTAAATCCGGGTTAAGTCCCGAAGGCATTCGTGCGAGTTATTAAATCCGGGTTAAGTCCCGAAGGCATTCGTGCGAGTTGTTAAATCCGGGTTATGTCCCGAAGGCATTGTGTGAGTTACTAAAACCGGGCTATGTCCCGAAGGCATTTGAACGAGGAGCTATATCCGGTTAAATCCCGAAGGTACGTGATTTGGTAATGAATGAGCTTGCTGTAAAATTCCAGCGAATACTCGAAAAACATCCCAATATGGGGATATGTTACGTATGTGTTGAATTTAATCGAGCCCTTACAAATAAATGTTCGCTCAGTTGATAAACGAGCTACCGGCCTTCGGCCAAGTTAGTTTATTGTGTATGTACATAATGGTTGTTAATGTTGTGAAGCAAGTTTGATATCGGTAAATTGCGTATTATGAAATATTCCGTTTAGCTAAATGTGTGCTATTCTTTGTGCATGCTGGAATTCCTTGCTCAAACTTACTAAGCATAAATTGCTTACTCGTTACATTGCTCCTCTGTTTTATAGATTTTTGGTTCTCCAGCTATCGGACTCGGGATCTTGAAGTCGAAGTCGCCCACACTATCAAAGGCTCTTTTGGGTACTATTTTGGTTGAATTTTGTTATGGCATGTATAGGACTACCCATTGTTGTCTTTCGAGTACTTTATGAAATGTATAAGTGTACAGCCATGCGAAAATGGCTTGTAGAAGTGGAGTATGGCATTAGACCATTCGTATTTATGAATGTATAGATGGTTTCATGATGTAACTATGTTGGAATGGAAGTGTTGAGCAAATGATCAGCCACTAGAATGGCTAAGTATGATCATATGTGGGCTTATGTATGATAAGGCCCTAGTTGGTCCATGAAACCCCAAATTAGGTAAGGTTCACTTTGAAAACAGAAGCTGATAGCAGCAGTGGTGTGGATTGGAAAAATCACAAGAATTCGTAGGAGTGGAATTAAATAGTGAATAAATTATGTAATCGAACCTTGATGAATCTACTTTCATATGGAAGTAACGAAACAATTATAGGAACAGTACAGAAAGAGATATTCGGGTTCTTGTGGAACAGGGTCAGAACAGTTTCTGGATTCACTGTTCCGCATTTGGAAATTCACTATAAATTGACCAGAGATAATTAGGGGTCATACCATATATGTATGGATTCCTCTCTGAGTCTAGTTTCCATAGAAACAAACGGTATCAGTATTGAAGCTCTGTGCAGAGAGATATCCCAGTCGTAATGGGAAAAGGTCAGTGTAGTCGACCCCTGTAACATGGGAGACTTTGACTAATAAACTGTACTAATTGGCCCGACCAAAAATTCTAGAAAAAAATCCATAGGTGGGGACATGAGTCTAGTTTCAGGGAAAAATCACAAAACTGATTTTGAGTTGTGAAACTCAAGATATGATTTTTGAAGCGACTAGTACTCAGACTGGGCAGTGTCTGGAAAAATTTTTCAAAGTTTGTTAACATCTCGTGTCCGACTCCGGTGTCGGTCTCGGGTTCGGGGTGTTACATTTTATTGGTATCATAGCTACGGTTTAGTCGATTCTAGGACTACCGTAATGTTTTGGGTCTAGCTATACATGCCATTTTATGTGATTACTTGATAGTGTGGTGATTTCCGACAATTGTAAATGTGTTTATTTATAGTAATGGATCCCGATCGTGACCGAGAGGTAGCTGATGATCTTGAGAGTGTAGCGCCTGCTCCCGCACAAGGGACAATGCCGGCAAACTCTCAACCTAATGCTAGTAATCAGAATGATGAAGCTAGACAAGCATTCTATAGCGTGATGAATGATTGGTTTAACCAATACATTCGAACTAATATGGCTGTTCCACAACCTCCATTCCCGAACAAATACTACCCCCGCACCTACAATACCGTCGGTAACGGACCAAATAAGGTCACATAAGCCCCAGTTGACAGAATCCGAAAACATGGGGCTACTGAATTTAAGGCTATGGATAGCGATGATGCCGAGCAAGCTGAATTTTGGCTGGACAACACTATCCGGGTACTCGATGAGCTATCTTGTACACCCGATGAATGCCTAAAGTGTGCTATCTCCTTGCTACGTGATTCTGCCTACTATTGGTGGAGTACTCCGACTTCTATTGTGCCCCGAGAGCAACTAACTTGGGAGTTTTTCCAAACTGAGTTTCGGAAAAAGTATATCAGTCAGAGATTTGTTGATCAAAAACGGAAGGAATTTCTTGAGCTTAAGCAAGGCTCCATGTCGGTTACTGATTACGAGCGAAAATTTGTTAGACTTAGCAAATACGCTCGGGAATGTGTTTCGTCCGAAGCTGTTATGTGTAAACGCTTCGAGGATGGGCTGAATGAAGATATAAAAATGTTCGTTGGCGTTCTTGAAATACAAGAGTTCGTGGTACTTGTTGAACGAGCTTGTAAAGCCGAAGAGCTTAGAAAAGAAAAGCAAAGAGTTGATGAGGGAACTGGAGAGTTTCGTAAAACATCCTCGGGGAGGTCTCTTCAACAGACATCGAAGAGATTTCGAGATGATGTGGGCCAGTTTAGAGGCACTTCGGGCCTTTTTGGACGAGATCGTGATCGACCCCCTGTGGGTACACGAGGCACTTCGGTCGCCAGTGTTGGGAATGAACGTCGAGACAGGACGAAATGCCGATATTGCGGTAAATGGCATTCGGGGAGTTGTAGATTTCCTGACCGCTCCTGTTACAAATGCGGATCAGTGGACCACTTCATTAAAGATTGCCCGAGGTTGTCGGGGCAGAATGCAAATCAGAGTGGGAGACCGGGTGCTACCACTGCTCGAGGTAGACCATCTGGAAATATGGGCAATGCTGGTGGTGGTCAGAGAGGATCTAGAGATGATATAACCAGATCCGAAGCCCGTGCGCCTGCTAGAGCTTATGCTATACGTGCCCGCGAGGATGCTTCTTCGCCTGATGTTATTACCGGTACATTCACCCTCTTTGATACTAATGTAATTGCTTTGATTGACCCCGGTTCTACTCATTCTTACATATGTGAAACCTTAGCATCCAGTAAGACTTTACCTATTGAGTCTACTGAGTTCGTAATTCGGGTGTCAAATCCCTTGGGTCGTTACGTGCTTGTCGACAAAGTGTGTAAGAAATGTCCCCTGGAAGTTCGAGGTTCCTGTTTTCCAGCGGACTTGATGCTTTTGCCGTTTGATGAATTTGATGTTATCCTTGGGTTGGATTGGTTGACCGCGCATGATGCGATTGTGAATTGCAAGAGCAAGACTATTGATTTGAGGTGCGCAAATAACGAAGTAGTCCGAATTGAGTCTGCGGACTTGGAGGGGATGCCAGCTGTAATATCAGCAATGTTGGCACAGAAATATGTAAGAAAAGGGTGCGAAGCATACCTTGCATATGTGCTTGATGACAAAGAATTAGAAAAGAAACCCGAATCTGTGCCGGTGGTTTGTGAATACCCGGATGTTTTTCCGGAAGAATTACCGGGTTTACCACTGTTCGGGAGGTAGAGTTTGGTATTGAGCTTGTACCTGGGACTACGCCGATTTCGATAGCTCCGTATCGTATGGCACCAACTGAGTTAAAGGAGTTGAAAGCTCAGTTGCAAGAACTGACGGATAGAGGTTTCGCTCGACCAAGTTTCTCACCTTGGGGTGCACCAGTATTGTTCGTGAAAAAGAAGGACGGAACCATGAGGTTGTGCATTGACTATCGTCAGCTGAATAAAGTGACGATAAAGAACAAATATCCGTTGCCGTGCATCGATGATTTGTTCGACCAACTGAAGGGAGCCTCAGTGTTCTCAAAAATAGATTTGAGATCGGGCTATTATCAGTTGCGAATTCGAGATCCAGATATTCCCAAAACTGCCTTCAGAACGAGATATGGTCACTATGAATTCTTAGTGATGCCGTTTGGGCTCACTAATGCCCCTGCGGTATTTATGGATTTGATGAATCGGATCTTCAGACCGTATTTGGATCAGTTCGTAGTTGTGTTCATTGATGACATTTTGGTCTATTCAAGAGATGAGACCGAACATGCTGGGCATCTGAGGCTAGTGCTGCAAATTTTGCGGGATAAGCAGTTATATGCTAAGTTCAGTAAGTGTGAGTTCTGGTTAAGAGAGGTTAGCTTCTTGGGTCATGTGGTATCCGCGTCGGGTATTCGAGTTGACCCGAACAAATTTCAGCCATACTTGACTGGAAACCTCCGAGAAATATTACTGAAGTTCGGAGCTTTTTGGGGCTCGCCGGTTATTACCGACGATTTGTGAAAGGTTTCTCGATGATAGCCACACCAATGACGAAGCTACTTCAAAAGGATGTTAAGTTCGAGTGGACGGAGAAATGTCAGAAAAGTTTCAACCAACTGAAAACTCATTTGACTGAAGCTCCAATTTGGTGCAACCCGAATCAGGTAAAGAGTTTGTCATTTATAGTGACGCATCCCTACTTGGGTTGGGTGCGTATTGATGCAAGAAGGTCGAGTCGTGGCCTATGCGTCGAGACAATTGAAGCCACACGAGAGGAATTATCCGACCCATGATCTCGAACTAACTGCCATCGTGTTTGCCTTAAAAATATGGCGACATTATCTGTTTGGTGAGAAGTGCCATGTATTTCGGATCACAAAAGTCTCAAATATTTGATGACTCAACGAGACTTGAATCTGCGACAAAGACGTTGGCTTGAGTTGTTGAAAGATTACGAGCTTGTCATTGATTACCACCCGGAAAGGCTAACGTGGTTGCGGACGCCTTAAGCCGGAAGTCATTGTTTGCTTTACGAGCGATGAACGTGCATTTGTCTGTTCTACCAGACAGTGTGTTAGTAGCTGAATTAAAAGCTAAACCATTATTGACTCACCAAATTCGTGAAGCTCAGAAAGTCGATGATGAATTGGTTGCAAAACGGGCTAAGTGTTTTCCGAACGAGGAATCGGAGTTTCAAATTGATGATGATGATTGTTTGAGGATCAGAAATCGTTTGTGTGTTCCAAGGAATTCGGAACTCATTTCGATGATTCTGAACGAAGCCCATTGTAGCCGAATGTCAATTCACCCGGGGAGTACGAAAATGTACAACGATTTGAAACGTCAATTTTGGTGGCATGGTATGAAACGGGACATCTCCGACTTTGTTTCGAGATGTTTAATATGTCAACAAGTGAAAGCGGAACATCAAGTGCTTTCAGGATTACTCCAGCCGATCATGATACCCGAGTGGAAATGGGATCGAGTCACAATGGACTTTGTGTCCGGACTGCCCTTGTCAGCAAGTAAGAGGGTGCGATATGGGTTATTGTTGATAGACTGACTAAGTCGGCTCATTTCATCCCCGTACGTACGGATTTTCATTGGATAAACTAGCTGAATTGTACGTTTATCAAATTGTGAGATTACACGGGGTACCTGTTTCTATCGTGTCGGATAGAGATCCGAGATTCACCTCACGATTTTGGAAGAAATTGCAAGAAGCTCTAGGTACTAAGCTGCATTAGCACTGCTTTTCACCCCCAAACCGATGGTCAATCCGAGCAGATAATTCAGATACTTGAGGATATGTTGAGATGTTGCATCCTCGAGTTCAGTAGTTCATGGGAACGGTGTTTACCTTTGATTGAATTCGCTTACAACAATAGTTTTCAATCAAGTATTAAGATGGCACCTTATGAGACTTTGTACGGTCGTAAATACCGTACACCATTGTTTTGGACCGAGCTCGGTGAAAGCAAAATTTTCGGAGTTGATTTGATTAGAGATGGTGAACAGAAAGTAAAGGTAATCCGTGAAAGTCTGAAGGTATCCACGGATCGTCAGAAATCGTACGCAGATTTGAAACGAAAAGACATCGAGTATCAGGTGGGAGACAAAGTGTTCCTTAAGGTTTCACCTTGGAAAAAGATACTCAGGTTCGGCCGTAAGGGCAAGTTGAGCCCAAGATTCATTGGGCAGTACGAAATCTCCGAACGAGTGGTCCGGTTGCGTATAGATTGATTTTGCCCCCGGAGCTTGAAAAGATTCATGACGTCTTCATGTTTCGATGCTTCGACGCTATCGATCTGATCCATCGCACATAATTAGCCCATCGGAGGTTGAAATTCAAGTCGACATGAGCTATGAAGAAGAACCGATGCGTATCCTAGCTCGTGAAGTGAAGGAGTTGCGAAACAAAAGAGTTCCGCTAGTAAAGGTGTTATGGCTCAAACTCGGGATCGAGGAAGCTACTTGGGAGACGAGAGCTCGATGAAAGAACGATACCCAAACCTATTTACCGGTAAGATTTCGGGACAAAAATTTCTTAAGTGGGGAGAGTTGTGACAGCCCAAAGTTGACCCTAGTCGGGAAGTGGTTTCGGGACCGCTAAACCGAGTCACCGAAATGTTTGAATGTGATACTTATTGTGTAGAATATGTAATTATGAATGTGTGAAAATTTCAAGCTTCAATTGGTTGATTTCATGTGAATTTAGTCAATAGACTTATGTGAGAAAATTCTAAAATGTGATAGGTCAATGTGTGAGGACCTACTAGTGCATGTGGACAAAGGGGGGACTTGCATGTCAAATTCCCCCCCTAATGAGTAGTGGCCGGCCATGACAAGGAAGGATGGGCAAAACATGTCATGAAACATGTTTTGTTAGTGGAAGAATAAAATAAGGAGTATGGGTAATAAAGAAATGGAAAACAAAAGAAAAAAAAAATGTGTGTGTGTGTTTGTCCCCCATTGCCGTGAGCCAAACAAGAGAAAGGGGGAATTTTGTTCATCCTTTCTCATCTTCATGCTTGCCAAAAACTAGAAAGAAAAACAAAGAAAAAGTTTCTCATCCTTTGGTTCATCCTTGGCCAAAAATTTAAGGAGGAAAGAAGAAGAAAGGTGAAGAGATTCGGCCATGCATGTAGCTAGCTAAGGTATGTTTGATGATGTTCCATGAGAGGCATGCATGTTTAGTTGTTAGCTTGAGTTCTACCTAACCCATGGTCTAAATCTTGCTATGTGATGGAAATGGCACTTGACCATGGATGCATCATTCTTGGTTGATGTTTGATGTTGTGGTGATGAGGCATGAGGATGAGTTAAGATTCGGCCTAGTGGAGGTTGTGTTAATGCCATTGCATGCAAAATATGAAGCTTGTTAATGATGCATGTGATGATGGCTTGATGATTCTTGAACCTCCTTTTTAGCATTTTTGTGTGAGCACATATGTGCATTGGTTGCTAAATGGAGAAGAATCGGCTAGCAAGATGTGTGCTAAGGCCGAATGTAACTTTGCATGTTAATGAGCAATGCATGTGTTAAATTGATGAAAAGGGGAGGATGCTTTACTAGTGTGTATATGTGTGTATTAAGTGTTGAAATCGACCCCAAAAATGGACATGCATATTCGGCCAAGGGGAAAGAAATTAGCTAAGATGTTGTGTTGATGCATGATTTTTGCATGTATGAGACTTTAATGTCTAATGTATAAATATGGGCTAAGTGCCTTGTGTTCATCTTTTGATGCCTAAACGATGAAATCAATTTATTTGTTTGATTAAGCTCAAGAGCAAAGGGGAAATAAAACCGATAAAGGGAAGGAAAAAGTGGTTGAATAGTTAGCGGAATCGTTCGACAACACCCGAGGTAAGTTCTTGAGTAAGAGAGCTAAATTTCGATGTGATTAAATCATGCTCTATGTGTGGCTATTGAGCCGAATGTGCAAGGACAATATGTGCCTTGTGTTGAGTTTCGTAAACGAAAATGAAATATGAATGTGCTATGAATTATTGTTAGATGTGCATGATTAATTGAATGCTGTCCGGGCTAAGTCCCGAAGGCTTTGTGCTAAGTGAATATATCCGGATTAAGATCCGAAGGCCTTTGTGCGAGATACTAAATCCGGGTTAAGTCCCGAAGGCATTCGTGCGAGTTATTAAATCCGGGTTAAGTCCCGAAGGCATTCGTGCGAGTTATTAAATCCGGGTTAAGTCCCGAAGGCATTCGTGCGAGTTATTAAATCCGGGTTAAGCGAGTTGTTAAATCCGGGTTATGTCCCGAAGGCATTGTGTGAGTTACTAAAACCGGGCTATGTCCCGAAGGCATTTGAACGAGGAGCTATATTCGGTTAAATCCCGAAGGTACGTGATTTGGTAATGAATGAGCTTGCTGTAAAATTCCAGCGAATACTCGAAAAACATCCCAATATGGGATATGTTACGTATGTGTTGAATTAATCGAGCCCTTACAAATAAATGTTCGCTCAGTTGATAAACGAGCTACCGGCCTTCGGCCAAGTTAGTTTATTGTGTATGTACATAATGGTTGTTAATGTTGTGAAGCAAGTTTGATATCGGTAAATTGCGTATTATGAAATATTCCGTTAGCTAAATGTGTGCTATTCTTTGTGCATGCTGGAATTCCTTGCTCAAACTTACTAAGCATAAATTGCTTACTCGTTACATTGCTCCTCGTTTTATAGATTTTTGGTTCTCCAGCTATCGGACTCGGATCTTGAAGTCGAAGTCGCCCACACTATCAAAGGCTCTTTGGGTACTATTTTGGTTGAATTTTTTATGGCAGTATAGGACTACCCATTGTTGTCTTTCGAGTACTTTATGAAATGTATAAGTGTACAGCCATGCGAAAATGGCTTGTAGAATGGAGTATGGCATTAGACCATTCGTATTTATGAATGTATAGATGGTTTCATGATGTAACTATGTTGGAATGGAAGTGTTGAGCAAATGATCAGCCACTAGAATGGCTAAGTATGATCATATGTGGGCTTATGTATGATAAGGCCCTAGTTGGTCCATGAAACCCCAAATTAGGTAAGGTTCACTTTGAAAACAGAAGCTGATAGCAGCAGTGGTGTGGATTGGAAAAATCACAAGAATTCGTAGGAGTGGAATTAAATAGTGAATAAATTATGTAATCGAACCTTGATGAATCTACTTTCATATGGAAGTAACGAAACAATTATAGGAACAGTACAGAAAGAGATATTCGGGTTCTTGTGGAACAGGGTCAGAACAGTTTCTGGATTCACTGTTCCGCCTTTGGAAATTCACTATAAATTGAACAGAGATAATTAGGGGTCATACCATATATGTATGGATTCCTCTCTGAGTCTAGTTTCCATAGAAACAAACGGCATCAGTATTGAAGCTCTGTGTAGAGAGATATCCCAGTCGTAATGGGAAAAGGTCAGTGTAGTCGACCCCTGTAACATGGGAGACTTGACTAATAAACTGTACTAATTGGCCCGACCAAAAATTCTAGAAAAAATCCATAGGTGGGGACATGAGTCTAGTTTCTGGGAAAAATCACAAAACTGATTTTGATTGTGAAACTCAAGATATGATTTTGAAGCGACTAGTACTCGACCAGTGTCTGGAA